>NW_010525002.1:81691-112909 GCF_000687285.1 Phaethon lepturus | reverse complement strand
ACAGAGCTCGGCCCCGGTCGCGTTTCCCCTCACGTCGCCCGCCGGGCGCTCCGAGGTGAGGGCGGTCACCCTGCACAACTCCCCGCGGAGCGCAGCGGGCGGGTTCGCCAGGCCCTCTCCTTTAATGGGTCCCTGACCCCTAGCTGTGTTAGGGAGCGTCTTTGCTTTGATTGAACAACTTATCTATCTTTAAAACTATGTACTTTTTCTCAGTGGTCCAAAAAACCGCATGGTATTTACAATTTCAGCGGCTGGAGTTGAGTTCCGCTGTGTGGGAGAGCTCATTGCGCTGCCATCCTCTCCCTGCTCCCCAAGGGCGTGTGCCATGTTCCCTGTGTTGCGCTTGTGGAGCTGAGGAATGTCACGGTACCTTTGCTACTGGCTAGTGCTCTTGTGATCTGCTGTAGCTGGGCCATGTAAACGGCATGTGAGCCTTGTCGTAAAACAGAAACGTGTATCGCTGTGGTGTTATTAAGCAAAAATGGATGTTAATCTGTTCTCAAGGAAACAGAAAATGTGCACCTTGGACAATTCCTGGATAGGAAGTTCAAAATACATTTACGATGTTGCACACTGAAAATCAGTGTATTGGCCAGTTTCTCCTTGCTAGTTATTCTCTGTTCCTGATATCTTGCTGCTACACAAGCTCACAAGCAATAAAGATTGCAAGGAAACAGCATTGTAATTGCTACTGACCTGTTGTGGAGGAAGCTGGTGTTTTGTCCCAGGAGCTGGGTCATCTGCCACTTGGTAGAGGCCACAAACATGAGAGTCCGAGTTGGATTTTCTACTATGAATGTACAGTTCCCAGAGCAGGCTTGCCCCTGACTGGAAGGTAAAGTGAAGATGGCAGATCTTGAATCTAGGTGCATAGAGGTACCTATATACAAGCTTGAAAGTTGCGCTAGTCTCTTGGGTTGGCATTCGTTAATTCACAGACGTTAGCGCTAGCCATGCTTATGTTCTGAGGGCCAGAGCCTTGATCCTCAGGATGTGGAGAATATGGTCACGATCAGCATTGCTTTATGCCATTTACTAGCCTTTATAATCTCTTTAGTATATTTTATTTCCATTGTGAAACACAAGGGTAATGACATATGTGAGTAGGTGTAGATTCTGCTGCGTTCATCTGCTCTGTGGCCATTATGAATGTTCTAGAGTGACCGCTTGCTGATGTTCACTTTTTTCTGGAATTATAAATACAAACTCAAAACTGTACTGTATGTAGACATCTCATTGCTTTCTTGTTGAAAGTGCTGTTTTTTTCTGTAACAACTTCCTGCTAAACAAGCAAATTGTTGTGGAATACAGCAATGACATGCAAATTAAGTATAGTTTAAGAAAAAATGCGTGTTTGAAAAACTGGAAACAGGAAGACAAAGTTTTGCAACAACTGGCTCTTGCCCTCCTTGCTGAAGAGTTCTTCCTCTGTTCCTTAGAGAGATTCTTTGCCCCCCTTGTCTTAACAGTTGTACTGTATTAAGGTGGTGCTTAAGCATCAGAGCTGCTCAAGTACTTCTGGACCCTCCTGCAATTTAATAACCTTAAGACAGTAGCACCTCATCTTTTACCTGTCAGTCACAAGTTAAGTGTAAGTGATGCTCTTTTTTTTTTTTTTTAATAGGTTAACTAATATGTAGGCATCTAATAGAAAAATACTGGCAATGCTTCTCTATTTTTGCAGAGCAGAAATGGTTGGTGCTTATTTTATTAATCTTCTGCTGGATATGCTACTGTCACTCAAGGTACAGTACAAATCCTTGTTGCAGACCTGTCCACTGAATCATTCTTTAAAACAAAATTATGCCATTGCCTTTGCTTTCCCAAAAGCAAATCGGTGTCAAAAGCAGTTACCTGCCTTGAAAATAAAAAATACCTTTGGCAGTGGGTTGTGGCCTTCTTAGCTTGTCTGTATTATGTACGAGTCCCAGACTGAAACTTAATAATGGCAAAATCACTCAATTTGTTCATATGGAAGATTTTTCTAAGAAAAAGAAAGTTATCTGGGGTCTTGGCTAATTCCCACCACACTTCTAGATTTCCTGAGACATTGCACAGACACAGGGAATATTTCATTATAGTACCAAGACGACACATAAATGTCCTGCAAATGTAAGAATATTTGTGAGGAAGAAAAATGGTGTATCTGCAAGGAAAAAATACCACCTAACAATGACATTTGTTTTAATAGCATCTTATCCTCATATCTGTGGTTGTGAACACTGCCTTTCTGTTACGTATGGATGGAAATGTAAGAATGATTGAGAATTTTTTCCATGTCCATGAAGAATGAAATTTGATTGGCTTGTCATCAAGGGTCCTGTTCATGAAGACAGTTGCTTTGTAATGGCAGTTGCAATGAACTACCGCTGCCCTAACATATAGCATCTATAAAACATGGGTCTTTGCACGCAGGTGTTTAAAGACAATCATCTCAGCATAGTTAATTTTCTAGAAATGTTTTAAAGTGGGGAGGGTTTTAGTAGAGAAGGGGATCATAACTTTCTTTTACACAGTGACTTGCTTGTGTATGTATTAGAAATTTTTTTTTCTTCAAAGTACTACCTATCTTTACCTTTACTGCACCTTATGCATTCACTTTGGATGTGCCTATTCACTGTTTTGGCACAAACTGAAACACAGAAAAAGCCATCTGAACATAAAACCAACTTTTTTTACTGTGAGGATGGTTTAACATTAGAGCAGGCTGCTCAGAGCAGTTGTGGAGTCTTCATCCTTGGAGGTGCTCAGCACTGAACTGGACATGGCCGTGGACAGCCTGATGCAGCTGACCTTGGGCCTCCAGAAGTGCCTTCCAACCTCAGCTGTTCCGAGACCATCAGTTGCTCAGCCCGCTTGCGCTGCAGCAATAATTCAGCACCCTCTCTGTGCGACATACATTCACCTGAATGTGCTGAGCATAGTCTACTGCTGTAATGCATTAATAACCAAGTACTTACGTGGACTAAAGCACTTGCTTTAGTGCCATTCAACTGTTCGCTTATTCAGAAATATAGAGAGGTTGATGATGTATCTTGGGGAATAATAAACAAATATTTCTATAACTTCATGAATTGCAAACATGTCACGTTTTAAATCATCTATTTCTGAACTGTAGAAAATATTAATTGGATAATATGGTAGAGAGTGTTTAGAATAGCTCAGCATCAATCATGTATTAACAGAATAGGAAATGAGTGTTTATACTGGAAGAAGTATTAGAGTGCCAGCTTTCAAGTGGTCTGGAATATTAATCTTTCTAACTCTAGTAGTTTTGAGAAGCTGACTGCTCAAATAATCTATAAAAGATTGTTGAAAAGATGTTTAATTGATCACTAAATTACTCAGTATGCTTTACGTTCCCCCCCCCCCCCCCCCCATTAGTTTTAGATCAGTGATCAAAAGAGAGAAAATAATATCCTTGTTTGTCCTTTGATCTCTGGAAAATTACTTCTGTTTATTGTCGCTGAGTTATGTCTAAGGGTCTTAGTCTAGTTTTAATACTAAGGGAAATGAATCCAGTTTGAAAAACAGATGCCCTTCTGCCTTTAGGTATTTTACATTCTTAGTGAGTCTACCTCCACTGTGACATGCCAGAGCAAAAATAAATCTGACGTGCATGTTTTACGTGTTGAGACAAGTTGCAATTTGGCTGAGAACAAATACATAGGGAATGAAAGCTGAGCACCTAAAGACGTAAAATTTAAACTGAGTATGCATTTTGTGCATCAAAATGTGCATAGTTAAATGTTAACATCAAAAGTTATTCTTAATAATAGGTTGTCTGCAGCACAGATTATTTAAGCCTGCTGCAGAGGTGCTTATATTCAGAAAGGTGATTTGAAAACACCAAATTTGTCAGGCTGTATGATTTTACCTTACAATGGAAAAAAAAAAAAAGTTATTCTTAATAATAGGTTGTCTGCAGCACAGATTATTTAAGCCTGCTGCAGAGGTGCTTATATTCAGAAAGGTGATTTGAAAACACCAAATTTGTCAGGCTGTATGATTTTACCTTACAATGTTCTGTTACAGTTGCTTTTTTTTTTTGGTAATCAAACTACAAGGAATCCCTTTAACTCTTGTTCAGTTTCAATAAACAAGTCTCGTATGCTGCTCTTGCCAATTTGTGCTCAGACACATATGTTTTATGACTTGATTTGAACCAATCCTTTGAGTGGATTGCCTGTCTAATCTTTTTTTAGGTCAGGGGAAAAATGACTTTCACAATTATTATAGTACAGTACGTATTTCATTTTGAGTTACTGTTATTTCTTGATTTTAAGAAGCAATATAATTACAGTTTATAATAGAGTATGCTTCTGTAGTTGTTTCTGGCTCTGTTAGGACTAACCAGTCTTTCTCTAATCAGCATTTTGTTGTTACATGTTTTTTGCTAAAGTAGTGTCTTCCTTCCTCATGCCAGGAATGAGATTGCTCTAGAAATAATGGCAACAAAATTAGTAAACTAAAAGTAGCACATATTTTGATATTGCCCAGTTTGACTTGCAAGTGAGCTTTCATCATTTGTAGAATGATTTGGATATGAGTGCTGTTTAGGAGCCTAACTGTTCAGCTCACAAGAGGTCAGAGAAGAACAACTTTGGAGAGGAACCAGATTTTTCTTCTCACTCCTTTTTTCTCTCTGGCCCCTGGATGCTCTGTTCTCTGACTGTCCCCAGGCACTACCTTGATCTCTTCCTGTAGGTTTGGACCCTATGAGCTGCTTCTTTTTCAAAACAAGAATGAAAGCAAGAGCTTGGTTGCTGCCTTCTTTGCTCCAGTTAAACAGGCAGCGCGTGTTGCTGTGTCGCTGGGCATTTTCAGCTGCCTCTTTTGAAAGTGAGTGAGAAACTGCAGCTGCATGCAAGCCATGGGGAGGACAGAGAGAAAGTCCACACCAGGTTCTGACTTTGTTGTTATTATTTTTAAATTCTGGTCTTTAGTTATTAAGATGATGACAGAGATGTCACATGAAGGTGGCTGTTTTAGTACAAACTGGAAGAAGTTACATGTTCATAAAACCTATGAAATGTGTAGGAAGGATTGGAAACATCAAAGGAAAAAATTACAATGGTGCTGCAAAGAATGCAGGAAAAATTAATACCTGTCTCATTTGGGGGAAGAAGCCCAACCAGAAGACTGGAATGTGCATACTGAGTTGGAAAGTAAAATGCTGAGATGGTAATTTTTGACAGTTCTGCCTTCTAGCTCTTGTATAATGAAATTGAAGCCAATGTAATGCTTGCATCTCTAGCAAGAACTTTAAAAGTTCAACTGCATGTGTGTGTGTTGTTTTTTGTTTTTTTTGCATTTGAATGCCATATTGGGGAAACTCTGGGTGCATTGGAGTGTGTTCACTGAAAGCCTTAGAAAAGAAATGAGGAAGACTGTGAGAATATGATTACGAGAACAGGATAAAAGTCTTCAGGTTTTGAAGTAGGGAGTCTGCAGTGTTTCCCAGAGGTGAGGAAGAGCCTGAGAGGTGCTATTGCAAATAGCATTGTCTGTTTTGGCTGACTTAAAGACTGTGAGCCCTAAAGCAGCATCTTCCCCCTCGCTAGTGGCAGTGCTTGGCTGGCTGCTAAATGTTTGCATTTCTACCCTGCAGAGCTCTCCTGCCCGGAGATCTCTGCTCTTCTTGCCCCTTTGCAAGACTCTAGCCCAGAGAGTCTCTGTTATCATCACTTTGTACCTCCTGGTACTGCTGTGCTCAGGCCTGTGGGCAAGATAGGAAAGAGAGAATGAAAGGGAGCCTTAATGAAAGGCTAGAGGTGCCAGGGCTGGGTGAGCAGGAATTGTATGTGTGTGGAGCAACTTTTGGAGCAGGTATGGGATAGTGAGGTCCTGTCTGGCGGGACAGATGTGGGAAACCAAGATGTGTAAGATTTCTGTTGTGGATCAGAGTAGGGGTGCTGTGGCTGAGAAAGCAGGGAGCTCCTTGGGCCACTTTGCAGAAGTGGTATTCAGACTGCCTGCCAAGCATCCTTAGGGGAGGAGGGGTTCAGACTACCACAGAGAAGAGGGGATCTCAATCTGTTTTACTTAGAGAGCTTTCAAAGGACTGATTTAAAGTATAGAGAAATAGATAACATGGCTAAGAAGTGTCCCGGTCCAGTAAGGCACTTAAGGCATTCATGAGTATCATACCTTCACTGTCCTACTCTTCACAGCTCCTGTGCTTGAAGTTTCACTTCTTGAGTCAGGGCCAAAGAGGGTCAAGGGACTTAAATAGCACAACGGAAAGTGATGTATTTAGAGATCTATAAAAAGCTATAATTAAGAATTACAGAGCTTCTTTGAGATGGAGCATTTATGCTGAATATCAGGAATAAGTAAAATAGCTCCAGCTTGTTGGGACTTTATAAATAAATCTTTTGAGATCATTTAGCTGGCACGTTCTCTGTTTTTTCTGAAGAAATCCAGATGTTGATTTAGGAACAACTTTTATTTTTGGATTTGATTTGTTGAGATTTTTTGGCCTCCTTTCCTGATGGGAGGTGTGATTCTGCAGGCGTGGAGATGCTGAGCGATCTCCCTCCTGAGGCCTCCCCTAGCAGTAAGAGCACTGAGCACCCTGGAGGACTGAACCGCAGATGTATATGCTCTGGAAAGTCAACTCAAAGACAATAACAGAATTGGACTAATGCTTAAATACGTGCAATTAATAGCTTTCTTGGAGGGTGAAGAAGCAGATTGTGTCATGCTAAATGGCTGCTGCAGTAATGTCACATGCTGACTCTCTTAGTGGTGTAGCCACAGGAAACCCAAATTTGAGAATTGCTGCTGAGATTGAGTCTTTACGTTGACAGTCTGCTTGATCAATAATTACTGAACAGTCATGATTTATCTGAATTGTAATATATCTATGAAGGAGGCCTGGGATGGATTTAAGCAAATGGTGTAATTATTTGATACATGATTTAATGCATACTGTTTAACTTGTGTGAAAGTTGGTTTTCATTTGGCAAGGCACTATAAAAGACTTTTTGGTCCTTTGTCAGCAGAGCCAGGGAGTTGCTGATGCTTTAATTTTTTCTTGGCCCTTGTTAGTTTACAGGATCAGGCCAATGACATGAAATTGAGCTGTACTCAGTGTGGGTGGGTTGAACCGGTAGGTCTTAAGGCAGCTAATTGACAACTTTCTCGTACTTCCTTTATTGATCACCGTTAATGTACAAGATGTATCTTTAACTGCTTTGGTTCCAAAGTGGCTGCAGCTTGACTGTATTAATCAAAATACACCCCTCCACTTATTTCCTGTAATAAGGTTATAGAAACACATAAATTCCTGCATTTTCTTTTTAAACAAGGTATCGCTACTTGAAAGTACGACTGATCTGTATTATGAAAAGAGAATGAAGTGATCATCTGCTTCTTTTTGATGCATCTTAACATCAAGTAGCAAATAATACTCTTTCCTTCTGGAGTCTGTGGGATAGCTTTCTGCGTGGTGTTTTTTTGGTTTTTGTTTTTTGGTTTTTTTTTTTTTTTTTTTGTTACTACATCTAGAAAAAAGTGGGCAGCAGGTCTCCCCATAGCACCAGTCTTGGGTTTGCCTGCTGATTGTTATGGTGTTTGCTGCATAATGTTTGGAGACTTGTAAGTAATGATGTTGGATGTGGATGTTGCCCAGATGTAAGACTAAATTCCTTTTTAGTGTTAACTCTTGCGAGAAAACAGTTTTGAGGTATCTCATTATAATTTAATCAGATTTGTACCTCGGGAGAGGCTGAAGGAAACTATGTGGAAATAATGTTTAGGTTAATCTCTCCAGCTGTAATATTGCAATATAGTGATTCAAATTAATGCCAACTTTTTCCTTATTTTTAATAGAGGATATCTTGCCTCTTGGTTGTTTTAACAGGCCTTTAATGCCATGTGAACCAAACTGGTAAATACAGATGTTTTAGTTTTCCTCCTTTTTATGCAAGTCTAATATCAAAGTGTTTAAGGGGAATATAACAGAAAGGAAATTTATCCATGCAAATGTGGTGACTTTAGAGGAGGAGTAGTCTTTATTTCTATATAATCCATAAACAATTTCTTAACATTTCAGGAAATTGCTCTGTCTGAGAAGATCAAATGTTCCCGGGCCAGGTCCTAGCCTCATCTACACACCAGCACACAGTGAACTGCATGGAATAGATTGTTAGTTGACTGAATACTTAATTTACAGAAGAAGAAAGAAGATATCAAAGGATAAATTGCTGGCATAGTGAGAATTCAGTAAATTTTAGTTTATAGGAGATTTGGGGCAGAAGATTGTCTTGATTTACTTCTCACTGTGTTAGTTTCAGTACTTCAGAAATAATCAACAGGGTAGTAACATTTGCTGTTAATTCTTTAGCCTTGATTCTTATTAGGCATGGGCTAGTTTTATAACAGAAAATTATTTCTATCTGCATTGCCTTCCAAGAATGTTCTTGTCCCACTGAAATTCTATGGTATTACTAAGAGCTGGGAACAACCTAATTTCAAGTTGAGTGTTTTCCTGCAAAAACTTTTAACTTGTTGATAACATCATTTCCCGTGCAGGAGGGAGCATCTTGATGCTTGGATCCAGAGGGCTCTGGCGTTTTTCTGTGACTGATACTGAAGAATGCTGCAGCTTGACAACAAATGTGCTAAATGAGTGGCAGACTAGCAGGCAGACTAGCAGACTAGCAAACACACCACATACCTTACTGATTGAAACTGGCTGTTCGTACGAGACAGCTGAAAGGGCTAAATTGTTGTTTAGCATATTCCACAACTCAACATGCAAAGTATTTTGTGTCTTCTCATTTTCAGAGTCAGAGTCTTATTTTTTTAAGTAACAGGATTAAAGGCATAACTGTAAACCATTTATTTCATTACATCCCTGTCACCATTGTGAAGCTGCTCGGG
Source organism: Phaethon lepturus (assembly GCF_000687285.1). Taxonomy (NCBI): domain Eukaryota; kingdom Metazoa; phylum Chordata; class Aves; order Phaethontiformes; family Phaethontidae; genus Phaethon; species Phaethon lepturus. The sequence continues at coordinate 104,020 of NW_010525002.1, read as the reverse complement.
GAAGGTGAATGAAAATGTCTGTTTCCCCCATCCATCCAGTACTCCTCCACACAGGAGGAATAGTTTCCTGGTAATTCAGAGTGTAGGAGCTGAAACAGAGTTTTGTACACTCATAAAGAGACTCTGGACAGCCTGGACAAGGAATTGTTGGGGCTGAGGCACTGTAGAGCATCTTGGGAATGTGGTGCTTCCTCTTGCACAGACTTCACTGGGGCAATGTTACTGCAGCCTCCCATCTTTGAATTAAAATTCACCTCTGTGCAAGTATAGTATGCCTTGTTTTGAGAGCATTAGTTGGAGCTGAGATGTGTGCAGGCCTCAGGCTGATAGCAGGGTCCAGTGCTCTTAAGTATCTCTTCTTAGACAACATATGTGCATTTTGCTCTCTTGCTGTCCCAAAAGTATTTGGGTAGATAAAGCCTTATTATTGAAATGGCAGTCTGAAACAGCTGTAAAGTTGGAATCAAAATGCTATTTAAATATCTGTCTCTGGCCTTAATGTTGCTCAAGTAAAACATTTCACCACAAAATCTGAGAAGTGCACCTAACGCAATACATTTTTAGTGGCAGAGAATTTGACGTGACCGTCGTGACTCGTTCTGTGCTTTGGAAGTTTTTTTGTAACAGCAGAAATTATGTATTTTCTAAGTCATTCTCTGACATGACAGGTGAGGAGTCTAGGAATCTGTTTTAATAGATAGTTACAAACCTGAGTAATTAAAACTCCACTATGAACATGCAACACGCCAGGTCACAGAATTTTCTTCTACAAGTCTAATTTGACACCTAAGAACCCTGTTAACACTTGAAAAATCTGCATTTTCTGTGCTAAAGTGTTAATAAGTGAGACACTGACTAATAAACACGTTGAGCTTAGTAAAATTTTCATGCATTTTAGTCATCCACAAAACCAAAGAAGATGTTGTGTGGTGGTCTACTTGCTGTTTGGCTTCTCTGGTTGTTGTGATGCTGCATCTGCCGAATTCTCAGCTCCTATGATAACAAGGCTTATGCAGTGATACTTTCTGTGTCTACCTCCTTTTAATTCTCACTTCCCAGTAACTTTTGAACTCAAAGCTCATTCCAGACATATTTAACAGGGAGGACTGATCCTACAGGTGGTTGTTTCCTGTAACTGGCATTAAAACAAGCAGTGTGGTAGGGGAGAAGGGAAAGACAACAGTATGAGGTTTGCTTGTCCTGAACAAACAGCAGACAATCCACATGAAAGACTAAATATTTGAATTTGTTAAGCATGGGAAAAGTGTCAGTAGGGTGGGAAAACAACTTTTACTAAAGACTGTAAACTTGAGAGACAAACCCATTGAAAACCACACAATAGTAATTCCTCTGATTATGGAGGCAGAAGGAAGAAACAAATAGTTCCTTATTCTTAAGATATGTAGAGAAGCTATTCCTGTAAGGCATACTTCCAAGCAGTTATTTCATCCTGTGAGCAGCTAATGGTAAAAATGTCTGTTGCGTAGGATCTAACACATAAATGCGATTCTGTGTTGAAAGTTTCTGAAACTGAATTGACATCACATTTGTTAATTTTCTCTTTATATACCTAGCGCAACAGTAGCTGTGGTTAGCAGGGAAATGAACATCTACAGACCAGAAGATTATAGTTGCCGAAGGATAAACTGGATTTGACTTCATTAGTGCACAAATGATAAGTTTGTGAGGAGTTATTATAGCATTAATCAACTTGATGGATTGGAAATATGACAGAACTGAAGCAGCGTGTAATATTAGTGCCTATTATTCTACAAATTATGTCTTCACCTACATTCATAAGGCAAGAGTCATTGCCGTACATTAAAGATATTACACACTTTCTCGTCTTGTGGAGGCATGTGGCATCCCTTCAGCAATTCCTCCTCCTCTCTTGCCCCAGTGGGGTTCTGGTCTTCCTTAGCTGCATGTTTCCACCTTACAAGTAATGCAAAGCAGCTTGGGAGCTGATACTTGGATTTAGCTTGCACCTTACGAACCTGGACTTCTCAGGTAGCAGTGTGTGTTTAAACTTCTTGCGCCATCAGAAAAAAGTATTTCATACTGTAAATATCTTGGAAGAGAGTAAGTAGAAATTGGAAGGTATGGACAGGTAGTGAGTGGGTATTTAATTCTTTGATTTCCAGAGGATTGCACAGGCTTTGTGTATGTACCTCCAGTATTGTTGAATATGATCTGCTGAATGCAATTCTGAATGCATGCTGCAGAATGTTTTTTTCTAGGATAGAAGTAACAATATGTGAAGTTGATTGTTTTAAATCCAGTCTGTGCAGTGATAGCAAAATCAATTATCTTTTATCTGGTCTGCGTACAAAGAACTGAAGGCCTCGGTTCAAGGCTTGGGAGCATGTGTCCACCTCGTCCAAACATGCTCAGAATTGTGACCTCCCTCTGGAGACTGTCAGGTGCCAAGTGTGGGGGGTATTACTCATGCATTTTCTTAGAACTGATGAAATTTGGAGTATAAGGTGCTAATAATAAAGGCTGAGGGTTTCATGTGGCTGTTTGTCCTTGTTTCATTTATTTGTCGAAAGACATATTAGTACACAACTAAACTGTGAATGAGTGAATGCAAAGATTTTAAACTACCCTTGGCCTTTCCTTCCCTCAAGTTGGGTGTGTGTTCCTGTGTACTAAGACTGTGGGACAAAGGCTTCATATCATGACTACCAAAATTAGGGTCAGCACATATGGTTCATGAAAATCTGTATGTGACTGGTAGAATGTGGAAGGAAAAATTATCCAACAAGGGCAAACAAGTTACAAAAAATATTCTGCATGTGTTTTAGTTTATAGCATGGATATAGCATGCCTTAGCAGCGGTGTAGTTTTGAATTCTGTGTGCCAAGAAGCTGTTACATATATATACATCTCCACAGCTGCATATAGCTTAGTGCCAAGATCAGACTGGAATTAGTGTTTGAATTTATTGAAATGTACCAAGCTCTTTTGTTTGAAAATGAAAAGTTCACTTGATTTTTGTGAGCATGAAATATTTCAGCTATGTGCTCGTGTGAAAATAGGCCACTTCCAGTTTGGGCCAGGATCCAAGAATTAGATATAAACCTGACATTTCAGTCTGAAGAGCATCAGGCAAAAATTTTCAGTAGAAATGGGCCCATGCATTTTAAAGGTCTCTGTACCATTTTGGGCATGTAAGAAGGATGTTTTCACTGGTTGGCGGGAGTATTTACGAGATCAATGTACCTTTGTGACTTAGTTACTTCTGTAAGTATCTCAGAGTTCAGCACTGATAAGTTTGCTAAAGTGTGGTAATGACATTCTTAATTTCCTCATTCCATTTGCTCTTGCAAGACTTCAGTGGACCTGAAGAAATATATGTTAGATAAATTATTTTAAACAGTTAAGGCTGTAGTACTGCAGACACTATCTTAGTTGCTTTTTATTTAAAGAAGTAAATGTACTTCCACCTGAAGAATTTTTACTCCAGGGCAAAACTTTAATGGAGGGGTGTAAAACCAATAACTGCTACAATAAAACATAAAACATTTTTTCATGACACTTAAATGTGATTAGTTGCTTTCTCATGCCCATACTAGTATAGCTTTGATAGGCTCTGTGCCTTAAAGTTAGAGGCAGTGGCCTTTGCAAAACTGTGTACAGTGTTATAAGCTTTAACATCAGTTCTATGTGACTTCCATAAAAGTTACTACTTCATGAATATCCAAAATGAATGATAGTTAGAAAATTGTGCTTTTTTTTTTTGAGTTCTGAGGGCAAAGACACAAAGAATGACCTTGCAGAAGTCAGTGGCATATTTCTGTTTGAACGACACATAGTTATTTATAGACATTATTGCTTTAAAAAAATAATTTATGTGATTAGAGCATTAATTTTGTTTACAAATAGCTAGTTCAGGTAGAATGCAATGTTTGAATTGGTATTTAAAAATAGATTTTTAATTGGACATTAACAAGGAATGTAACGGAGACAAAACAATGTGATGACCTGTTATCTTAATGCTACCATTAATAGTAAATCAGTACTGATTATTATTTTTGCCTTCCCATAAATTCAAGTGGTGTATGATTGATTAAGTGCAACGGTTCTCAACTGGAAGATGTGATTGTCTTTTATTTCCTTGCCTTTTTTTTCATTTTTTTTTTTAAACAACGTTCAACTGCTTTGAACAACTGATGGTGCAGGTTTTTTAATGCATATTGACATTCCCATTTTAGGGTTGACCAGCACATCATTTAAAGCGATAGGTAGTCCCAGTTGTCCTAGTGGGTAGGTTTCTGATATGCCTGAGCACCTGGCTTTGTGGGTATCGTATAGGACCAGTGAGGACACAACTTTAAAAGTCAGAAAGCTTCTCCATTTCCCCAGAGCATTCTTCACACTTGCTTTGGAGGTTTGTGCCTCTCTCCTCTGTGTCTTGTTCTGTTCTTTCCAGAATTCTTTGTTTAGTACCTTAATAAAGAGTTGCTGTTGAGAGTGGCAAAAATTGTGACGGGAATGTGCACAAGGATGTCTTTATGGTGGCGGGGAAAATAGCTGCTTTAGCTGCTTGAAAATTAGAAGGCATGTAGCTTGAATTTTAGCTTTTCTTGCAACATTAAATCTTGGGACTTAGTTTTCTGCTCTGTGTTGTCACTCTGTGAGCTGGAGAGAAGTATGGGAGAAGAGACTGACAGTGGGATGTTAAATCTTGCATCAGCATCTTTGCAGTTTGAGTTCTTGCTCTAGGTAACGTTTGTGTTCGGTTAGCATCTGCAAGCACATTGTTGTTTGGCTTGCTTAATTAATTCTTCTTCTTTCCACAGCCGCAGAGCCTTGGCCTGAAAATGCTGCCTTGTATCAGCAACTGAAGGGTGGGTACACTGTTTTTTGCAATTAATAATTACTTTATTTTTAGAAAACACATTAAATATGCACTAGATAATTAACTGTAAGGAAGCACAGAAACTGTTAAGAGAGTCCTTTGTGTTGTTTGTCTGGTCAGAGGTTTTAGCTATGCTTGCATCTGCCAATATAAACCAGCTATTCATGGCCTATAAGGTCCTTGGTTTATTATTGACTCATTATATTGGCTGCTGTAGGCAGTGTAAAATGATGTGGTTGCAGGCACAGTTGGCAGATTTACTGCACCAATAGCTGAGGCAGCAGATTTTTGAAGTCTTGTGGTAAAGTGGGCTCTCAGTAAAAAGGAACTGTTAAAATGTATAGGCTAGGATGGTTCAGGCTCCCTTTAGCAGCTCTTCATATATCATCAGATCACATTATGGCCCCCATTTGGGGCTCAGCAGCCTGCTACAGTTGTCAGAAGACTGCAAAGTAATGAAGACTAATAGGTAGCAGCCCTAGTCTTCTAAGCATGGAATTTTTATTGCAGTGAACTTGTCATCTTTCTTTTGTGTGACAGACCTAGACACAGTGTGCAATATTAACTGCAAGCTGCTTTTATAGGTTTCTGAATGCTTTTACTTTTTAGCCAGAGGAGTTATGAAGATGCGGTTTTATTTAACTTTGATTAGAAGAAGAGTAATCGGCATAAACCTCAAGCATTTGGCTTTTAGTTGTGAACATTTTTTATTGTATATTGGTGGTAATGTATGATATATGCAATTGCATTTGCAGGAGAAATATTTCTGGTATTCTTTTTTTTATCTTTCTTTTTTTTAATAGTCATACCACAGGTTTTCTAGTCCAGGTAATTATATATGTGCTCCTTGTTTTATGCTTAAGAAATGCAACCCAGAATGGCTTACAGTTACAGGTCAGTAGCTAAATGGGCACTGTTTTTTGTAATTGTGTTTTTTGTTTTTTTTCTTTCAACAGAGGAACAAATTTTGCTTTCTGACAATGCATCTTCCCTTGCTGTTCAGGTAAAATGTCATCTTTTCTAAATGAAAGATGTTAATTCCATTTTATTTTTTGAATGATTATCTAGCTAAAGTAACTGTATTTATCTAAATGAATAACTTAAGAATTATTTCTGTCAATTCCTGCATCTGATGTGCTTTACATTGTCATCGAAGTGCCAAAGCCTAAAGGACATGAGGATTTTGAGAGTCCTATATAGAGTGCCACTGCTTGTACTCATATTTATATTGGTCTATGTTTGTACAGTATTTGCTTATCTACCTACTCTGGGAACTGTGCAGGGTTCCCATTTTTTGTCACTTGGGATGCTAGTTCGTCTTGTAACCTTTTGTATGATGCTTGCTGGTTATTTAATTCTCAAAGCTAATACTGCCCCAAACTCCAGGCATATTTGCTGCGTGTTGTGGGCATCAAATCTCTGTATGTCTCTAATAGGTTTTCTTAATTTCATCATGTATACAGAGATCCAGTGTGGTTTTTAGAAATAGTCCATATAATTGACAAACTTGCATCTCTAATTGACTTAAAAGCACCTCTGTGGCTGTGAAGTCTGTGTAAACTCCATTAGCCTGTTAGGTTCAGTAACCCCAAATCTCAAGGGGATGTTTTCCCCATTAGTAGAGAGGGACTGGCTGTCAGAAGTGGTGGTGAGCAGGATGTCTATAAGGTTCCTGTTCTTCAAAGCACCTTTGCTGCTGCTTTGCCTAGTAGGGAGTTGCACTATTCTGCCTCTTGCTTTTTGTGTGTGGTCTAGCTCAGAGCAGTTAGAGCCCTTTCAGGGCTATCCAGAAAGGTCACATCTCATTTGGCCAAAGTGGGACACTTGGAGACAGTAACTGACATTACTGGTAAAAAGGTTGGGATTGTTTGATCATGGTAACTACTTCCAGGATCTCTAACTTTTTTTCCTTCCAGTCTGGCAATCTAGGAAATACCTCAAAAGAGTAAATTCTATCACAGAAAGAAGGTACCTTTATCCTTTGCTGGAAAGATGAGTCACCTTTGATACACCAAATAAATAAGGTGGTGTTTATTTGTTTGGGCAGTGTGTTTTATATTATGCCTTACAGTAATGCAAATAAGTGTTTTTGTTGCTCACTTGATCTCAGTGTTCGTTTTTACTCCAGCAACTGTATTTTTGTGGTTCTCATGAATTTTCTTATCATCTAAAAATATGTATAGGTGTGGCTTGTATTTAAAACATAAAAGAAAGAACAACATAACCCTAAAATTTCCTTTTCTAATGCATCATTTTGCTTTACTGTTTCCAGTCTATTGTTATCCTACATGTGTCACTTAGATGATAAATTAACTATAATATATTAAAAATGCTTGTTTTTCTTCAATATTCTCTAGCTGGACAGCTGATAGTAGCCATGACTATAAATATGGTTCTGGTAGATATCTGATCTTCAACTTTATAGAACAATTTTGTATTGTTCAATAAAACATATCTGTTTTGAAGAATCTGTGTAACATTGTTGTGACTGTGAAAGAATAGCTACCCTTGGTGTCTTTGATCCATTTTGAAATGCTGCTAGGCACTGTAGTTATGTATTACTTGAAAGCTTGAAATATACCGGTGTCTTTTGCGTAAGCAAATTGCTGAGTTCCTCTGTTTTAGAATTTACTTCTTACTCTGATAAGAGCCTGTTTATCTTTTTACTGGATGTCTTTGTGCTGATGTTTTTTGGTTTTTGTTTTTTTTTTGGAGTGGTGTTCATGTGCGTTTTTCTGAGGAAGGAAGGGGAATGGGGGCTAGGAGGAGAAATAGGAGCGGGTACCTGGGACTTTTTTCCCACTATTGCCATTTCTTTTCTCCCTTTTACTGATTTGGGCACATGAATATCACCAGAGCAGATACATGGCTTGTTCATGGCTTATTGAACTTCCATGTGGTGAAAAACGCATCAGAATTTCACCACAGAGTCCCTCTGATCAAAAAAATGTGTGGAGTCAGCTGCCATAAACTGACTTTAAGGGGACTTTAAGGAACGTGGTTCACAACAAGACTCTAAATGTGCTGCAACTGGTCTTTCAGATCTTTCTCAAAATCTCCTTACAGCATCTCTTCATAATGCTGCTCTGGGATAGCTACATATGCAGATAGCTACATAGAAAATAAAGAATAAAATCCAATGCCATATTAAGTAATTAGTGAGAGTAAAAGTTGACACTCTTTAAATGGACGACCCTGCAATACGGATGGCATTTCACGTGCCTCTTGTCAACAGAGCAGGTCAAGCAGACAGCAGAGGAAGTTACTTTCAGTATAGGTGTAACAGACTGTTGCACGCATTTTGTTTGAATTAATGAGTAGTGAGGGCTGCAGATTAAACGTAGGAAGTTGGTTGAGTCTTGCTTTTTTAATAATGACTGGATTTAATGACTTCTTATTGTGCCATGAAATCTAGACTCCTGACTATAGCTACATACCAGATAAGAGAGAGGAGGACAGAGTCTTCTTGGAATTGCTAAGTAACTGTGGTGGTTCCTACAATAGTTAAAAGACAACCAAACCAACCAAAAAAAAACCTCTCTCACTTAGTGGAAACTCTGTGCTGATTCTGGCAGGTTTTTTTTGTGTTGTTTGTTTTTTTAATTCTTCTTCTGCCCATTGTTGTTCTTGGAAACAGACTAAATTAACGATTCCTTTGTCTTTTACTTGGTTCAGATTCTGTATATTTGCTGAAAATGCAACATAACTTCAATTGAGTTAGTGTATTATCTCTGGCACATCTTGGTGTTTGCACTCCTTGTTTATTAACTAGAAGTAGCGTATTACACAGTCCTGTTGAAGGTGAAGCCCATTTGATCTTCAGCTGCAAAATTGTGATATTGACTAAGTTTTATTTTCACTGCAGAGGAGTTAAAATCAAGGGAAGATACTAACCAGTAATGACTATCCAGCTACAGGAAAGAGAACTTTGTATGTAGAATGAAAGCTCTGTTATTCTTGTGAAATGTTCAGCCCCATTCCCATTAAAGTTAATGAAAACACATGCACCTCCTGGGTAACATGGCTCATGGTTAAAACCATTCTCCATTTATTTACTGTACAGCTTCCATTATACATCATTCCTGCTTCTCAGTCTTATCATAGTAAAAAAAGCCACCAAAACCCACAGGCGAATACACAACTATATTTCAATAACAAAACAACTCCACAACTTCAAGGAGGGAAAAATGGAGTTTTAAATGTGTTAAAACTGAATCACCGTGTTTCAATCTGAATCAGAGAATTGTCCAGGCCCCATCTGCCTATTGATGCCCCGTGCAGGTAAAGCCTTTTTGTTTAGTGCCTGGGTGGAAGTCGTGTGGTTGAGTAGGAGGGGAGGGGGTTAATACAGCTGTGCTGTGCCAGGCCTCTTGCCTCAAATGGCAGCGAGGAGCATCTCTGTGCGCTGTGCCAACTTGTAGGGAGGAGGAATGTGGATGTTGAGACTGCCTCTGTTATTATAGGTTCTTCTAAAATCTTTATGCAGGTAGTCTTAGAGTCCTGCTTAAAGGGCTGTCTATAATGTTCAGGATTGTGGAAATTCTCATAGCTGTCCTGAGGTTACAGAGCCTGCAGCTCGTTATGGTAAGATATGTATTAATTGCTTGTGAAATTGATGTCCTTGTAAATGGTCTTAATATATTCCAGGAAAGTGCATTTAGAATTGTCTGTTCTTAGTCCTGAATGACAGAGGGATGTTTGGGCAATTTAAAATTGTGTTACACAGACCAACTGCTTATTTACTCAACAAGTAATCAAATAAATGTGTAAATCACGCATGATTAATTGCCCTTGACAGATTTTTTTTTTTTTTTTTTGGTGTGTGTATGAATTGTGGTTTGGTTTTTCTGTAGACGAAACATTAGCAGAAATTTGAACTTGTTGCTGAGGCTTGAACAAAGGCTTAGTACTCAAATGAAAATCCAACACACTTTTTTTAAAAAGAGAACAAAAGCTGGAATTCTTCATGATGAGAAATGCAGTATCAACATAATCAATCTAGGAGCTTTGTGTTGTAGCTGAAAACATGCTTAAATCCCAAGCCATACAGGTACTGTTTGTGAGTGAAACATCTTTCATATAGTTCTAAGATGAAATTACCCCTGAATGAATAGCATCTTCATTTATCTTCAAAACCTCTGTGCTACCAGTGAATCTACTCTTTCTGCATTCTACAACAAGAATTACATTATACCATTAGAGCAGTGTTGTGCTGCAGTGTAAAATAGATTGTTTTGGAGAATGAACGTGGCTTTGCTATAAATTACGTTCACAGGTTACAAAGGAATTTGTTATTTTGTTTAAAATAGTCACAAATATAATTAAGCTCTTAATTTATGTTAAACTACAAATGTGGCCATTACCATAACTGGATTAGGAATTTAATCTGTCACTCAAAGAATGATACTGAACAGTTTTCATTTATAACCTTAGACACACTATTTCAGTTACAGGGTCTGCAGTTGTTTGATATCAAAACTGAATTATTCTGTAGATTTGTTCATGGTTTTTAATTTTAAAATGTGTTCCTGCAATAAAGTAGAGAATAACTCTTTAGTTGTCATCACATATTGTCCTTTGTATGCTCATGAAATAATGTAAAAATGAAAACAGAAAACGCCTTTCACTCTTTCTTCACAACAGTATTGTGTGAGTGCTTTTAGAAGTGCTGCTGAATACGAGATGGCTTGGAATGGCTCGTTCTTTATTAAAAACTAATCATGGCTATATCTTCTTCAAATGAAGCCTGGTGTGTGCCATCTGAAAATAGTGTTCCTCATGTGGGGACGTAAGTTGTGAACTATTTGAGTCTTGGCATAAGTAATTTCATTCTTGCCTCTGATCTCAGAAACTGCAATCTGGATATGATTTACATCAAGTTGTAAGTCATTTTTAATGACTATGTATTTGCTCATATGTATTATTTTGAGAGGGGACTGGAGGGGAAGAGGAGAGCGCTGTGATGGAGCTCTGACAGGGTGATTCGCTGCCTGATGTGTGTTATGTTTCCAGCTGACGGTGTCCAAACAGCCCTTCCTTATCTGGGGAAGGCAAAGAGGAAGGGAGAGTAAGAGTAAAAATGGCACCTAACACAATTAACTGTAGGAATAAATACAAAACTCCCCCCTCCCTTCTCTAATTCTTTCCCATTGTATTTCATGCACAGTCATCTTCCATCCTTGTGCTCATAGGAAGACACAATGGCATCGCTTTCATGCATTGTTTTGCGGCGGCAGCAGCAGTGGAGATGAGAATGTAGTTGTGTGAGACGAGGAGGAAGGGGAGGGTGGGCTGAGTTGCCCCATGGCTGACTCTGGTTTCTGGGCTCTGGGCTTTTGAACTGTGCTGAAGCAGCACAAAGGTGATTGTTCTAATTTTTTTTTTTAGACAATTGAAATCCACCGTACTACCTACATTTTGAATTTGAAATCGGGCAGGCTATAAGAAAACAAAACAAGCCTTAAGTTTATTGTGTCCTTTAAGCAACACTGTTGTTGTACATGTACTCCATAATTCTGGCAGGAGGTGTCATCTGCCGTGGTTGAAATGAATGATAGGCATAAGATTGTTGATGAGTTTTGTAACAAGTGTGACCTCAAAGCTTCCGATCAGCCCTTTTCACGTAGCTGCTGATACTTTGTTCTCTAGCAGCAAAAATAGGAGCTGGCTTGTTCAGTGCCGACTTTGAAAGCAGAGCAGCTCATGCTACTACTCTCTGGGACGAGCAGGCGGTGCAACGCAAACCATAGTCCTGTGTGGATCGACGTGCGGTAGGGCAGGAAAGGCACTGAGAAGCTTCTCCATGCTTTTTCTTCAATTAGTTGGCCTCAATCCCTCACTCTTTCTTCCCTAGTCTATAACGGTAAACATTGGGAGGGCAGGGAGGGACAGACATAATTCATCTGGTGGCACTTTTTTTCCTCCCTCCCCTCTGTTTCTGCTCATGGGCTTGCAGCAGCTCTCCACCTCCCTGTCTACAGCAAGGTCTCCCATTAAAAGCAAGGCATACAGAGGCAGTAGCAACTTTGTAGGCTTGGTGCTTTCAGTCTGGAAGAAGAGATGTAGCATTGCTGAAAATAAATTGTTCACATTTCTCCCTTCCCAGGTGCCAGAAGTATCAGGTGATACTACAGGTAGAGAGGCTGGAAGAGTGTGAGAAGGGGAGACTGTTAGCCTGCAGGGAAGAGAGGCAGTGATCATGTGTGTGAGAGAAGCTGACAGGCCCTATTAAGCCAAAATTTTTTTTTTATTACCTTTATCTGTTTCTCACATGAACCTCATCGAAAGAAAGGACACACTTTGTTCCAGAAATAACTTTGAGAAATGTGTCTGTAGCAGACATTATATTGAATGTAAGTTGCTAAATTAAACAGTTTTTCAGGCGTCTGCTTCAGCCATTGACCAATGCCGATACTGCATAAGAAATCAGGCCTCTGTTTTTAAAATTACAGAAATGCAGATAATCAGTGGAACATATGGATAAGGGGAATAAACTCAGTTCTTCCCAATCTGAGGTTTGATTACCCTTGTTTTATGTTCCATTAACTAATATGAGCCAGGAGATTACTCATTCCTTTTAAAAGCCTGAGCATTTTGGTCCTTCAGTTGTAGTGAATTCTGTATATTTATGTTTGAATGATGTTTCCTTTATTTGTGTAAAGTCTGTTGGGCAGTCATCTCTTGATCTTCTGTAACATGGGCAAGGGGAAGTAAGAATGTTGATCCCTCCTCTTTATGAATTGATATAAATAGTTAACTCTTTGGATAGGTGTTAAGCATAAAAAAAAAAGTTTATCCATCTTTCAGAGAAATTCAGTTCTCCTTCCGCCACTTAGAGTTTGTTTGGAAGAGTTGTTTTCAAAGTATCAATGAAGATTTTCAGTGAACATCTTTACGATTACTTTGGACCAGAAAACTTTAGATAAAGTAATGTGTACCAGTTTTACTACAGACATGAGAGCTATTTTTTTCCCCCTTCTGAAAACTGCAACTGCTGCAGTATTATTGTGTGAGAATCCTAGGTGCTGGAGGAGATCCAGGTTGTGGCCTACAATATCACCCTGCTCATCTTGTGCTAGTATGTTGGTTTTTTTAGAGGAGGAGAGAGAGGGAAATTTAATGCTGTTCTTTGGTATTACAAGCATCTTTGCAAGGTATGACAGTTAGGCTGTGCTCAGTTAAGTGTCTTGTTTCTAGTTTTGCTGTTACTGTCTTGCTAACCATTTTTAGGTGAATTTTCACAAGGGCTTGATGAACTAGCTTACGTGTCACTTGGAATTCAGTTGGCCCCTTTCAGTCCCTTTTTAAGTTGATCAGCCAAATTTATGATGTTAACAATAATCTCTGATGTACTAGAATAAGCCTGGGCCCTTGATCTTTCAGATTGCTCAGCTTTTGATGCTGTGTCTTTGAAGGGGTGTTGATATCTTCATAAATCTCAGCAGAACTGCACTGGGGTGGTTTCAGCCTTCAATCTCTCGCCCTTCACTCCAAAAGTACTCAGAGGAGCTGAGCTCACTCCCATTTGCTGATGGTTTCTCTCACCAGAAAAGCAAGGGTTTACTTGCCTGCTCAGATTATATATGTGAGGTACCCAAAGGGAAACAAAATGCTCTGAGCTGGAATAATCGGTGTTCCACTGCATCTTTTATCAGTGTTGGAAGCTATGGCAGTCTGATACCATCTGCACACCAAATGTGCTGGTTCTTGACATTCTCTATGAGTGGTTGAAAAGGGAACAAATCCTCCCTTGATCACGGGGCTAAAGCATTAAATGAGATAAAGACTCACAAAAATTGCTGCTTTGCCCTATATCCTCTCTGTAGGATTTCTTTGATCTGTGCCAATTTAAACTGTTTTGGTAATAGTTCATGCTACTTATTGTCTAACATCAGTTATTGTCTAAAATCTAATTTATCTAATTGAATGCATCAGAAAAAATTGAGGTTTTCTGGCAGTGGGTGTTTATAAGAATGCATTGGTCACGATCCTTGTCCATCTCTTTTTCTAAAAGAAACCATAATTTCCATAAATATGAAATGCATTCACTGTGCTGGAAAAGTCAAACACACCTGTGTTGTTAGTACTAATAATTTCCAAAGCCTGTCAGTCACATCAATGGAAGCATGTAAGTACCTACGTAGCAATGCAAATTGTAAGGCTTTTTTCTGAGGTCGAGCCCTCATAGTTTGGGGTAGTACTGTCTCCTCTTACCAGCTGACATGTATTTTTAGTCAACTTGAAGGCTGTGCAGTGGACCATTAGTTTAAGCTGGATCAGGAAATGGATACTGGCCTACTTCTCCAGGTAATGATCAGTTCAGCAGTGTAGATCCAAGAAGGATTAAATGTCTCATATTGTGGAGCTTTCCTCCATTTTCCTGCAGAACAATATTTAAGGAGCACTTAAAATTGAATAGGTCATTCTTTGGGTACAAATTACAGCTCAACATACTAGTGTCTTAATTCCCTGTGCTTCTATCTTTTTAAAGACGTAATAGCAGTTTTTAATTTTTTATTTTTAGGTGTGTTGTATGGCATTAAATGAAATCATTTAATGTGATTAAAAATGTGATAAAAATAATTTTTCTTCAACTCTTTCACTGTTCTGTTTTCTCTTGTTTTTGTATTTAGTTACTATTTTACCACTCATATTAAAGCTGATCCTAAATGTAGACCGAGGCTGAAGTGGAATAGCTGATGGCATGTGGGTGCTGAAGGGGGTTGCTGGAACGGGCCTGGTAAGGTGCTAGAGGGGCAGCTCCAGTGATCAGTGTTTCTGAACCTTGCTGGAGGGCTGCTGGGCTGAATGCAGAACCAGATGGATCATTCTTGATCAGTCTTGAGTCACTCTTCAGTTTCTCAAACTCAGTTCTCGTCTCCCATCTACAAAACGTTCATTAGAACTGGAGATGACTATTTCAAGGAGGTTTTCTCAGGTTTTTGGTTTGGTGTTTACTTCAGGGTCTCTTTTTGTTTTTTTTAACCTCACTGAGGGTAGACTGACTTATTTCTAAGCTTTCTAGAATGTGCTCTGTATTATGCAGAGTAGTGAACATTTTTATTTAGTTAATATTTGTTCCCACATTAGAACTCAATCCTAGTTCAACCTCTTCTCTCCTCTTTTCTTCACGAAGTGCAAAAAAGGCACATGGACCCAGTGTGTTTGCATTTCTGAGATGCTGAAATGGCAACATACTCTCAATCCCCTTTGCACTAGGCCAGAAACTGAGGTAGAATTTCCCTGCCAGCTGTAATAAAGGTCGATACTCCATATTCTGTGGATGTTTATTGAGGAGAAGGAGAGAGAGGCCAGCCAGATTCAGATTTTTGATGGAAACTTGGCTGAACTCTTTGCACTGAAAAGATTTTATAGTTTAGCCTCTATGCTGAGGAGTGCTTTTCACAGTCACAAACTGTGTTTTTGGTAGAAACCTTGTACTATGTAGGAGCCAATGTACAATACGATGTACAGTAGGCAATAAGGTGCTGAAGGAACTCATGTAACCTAAGTGTTCTGTGCCAGCATGTCTCATTTTTGACACGCTGATATAAGAAGGTAAAAATAGTTCTCTGATTCACCTCCTTTTGCTTAAATGTGTCTCTGCACTTACCAGTTTTTCAGTTATTCATATGTTACCCTAACTCCAGTGCAGTTCGGACTGTTTTTTCTTCTGAACTTGAAGTGAGAATAGTGCATGGCAGTCACAAAATTAATCTCTAGCTTAATGCAGAATTGCAGAGTTAATGCAGTGCTTTACTGCGAAGGAAATTCATTTGGTAAGCCTAGACCAAGTGAAACTTCACATATTTTTGAGATGAAATTCAACAGCTAAGGATTAAGTAGTATGGTACAAGTTCATTCCACTCCTCCCACCCACCGATGAAAGTCTTTGAAGCTGTTGTTTGATGCCGTCAGTTCTGCTGCAGCACAGTACTGTTGAGATGTTGTTAGCTACTGGTAGAGCTTTCAGAAGAACCAAGTCTGTGTACCAGTTGAGTTAGAGTGTATGTTTTTGGTGGGTTACACTGTGTCCAGCAACGGCATAGTGGTATGTATTTAATCTAAACTAAAGTCTCTGCATTCCTGTCTCTTAACTATTTCCAAAAAAAGTTGCATATGAAGTCCCAGTTTGGGCAGAAGATGTGATGCATATAGCAGCAGCTGGAACAGTCTGGACATTGCTAGATCCTACAGAGCCAGCAGGCAAAGGAAGAGATCTAGGACTAGACAGACCAGTATCTTAAATTCCTGTGTAAGAATTGGTCCTTTGGGTATCACTCTTTGCATGGACTTTGGGATGCTAAGACAGCAAGAGCATTGATTTTTGTGGGGGATGCACAGACTTAGAAAGTGGGGTGGTATCAAATGTGGCCAGTGCTTTGTATTTAATTTGGGTCATAGTTGCTTTCTTAAGCAGTGATGGAGGTTCGGTTGGGATGAGGTTTTGGCACTCTAGAGACCAGTTTATTGTTAAGTAGTGCAGGACTTGCAGGATTTGGCTAATGTTGACCATGACTAGTACCCTTTCTAACTCTATCTATCTCTGCATGTGTATGTGTAATAATTGGCTTCCAAGCAACTCTTTAAATTAGAGTGAGGCTGAGGAAATAAAAAACTGGAGAAACTCAGGTTTGTGGTGGGTTTCACAGAGCCTTTACAGTTCTGAGGTGGGCTCTCATCAGCCATAAATCAATATCTTGCTTAGCAGTTTGAGACCATAGTTCCTTGCTTTAAATTGGGATTTGGGTTTGACTTCGGTCATCTGAACCTGCAAGAGCCAAATGTTATAATGGACTGTGCAGTTGTGGATTTGGTTGGAAGGGGACCAAAGCTTTTGGCTTTTTTTCCCTGGATACAGTTAGTATCAGCGCTTCAATTAGGGTTTGGGAATAAAGGACTTGAAGAGTGCAGGGAAAAGGAGAGGGGCTGTTTGGGTTATTTTTGTTTGCTCGATGAGTACTACAAAAGCCACAAAGTTAGGAACAGGGCTGATGCCGGTGTTAGTTCTTGCCGTATGGACTCATTTCATGCAGAGGTGAGCAATCTCAAGGTTAAGGTTTTGGTTACTTTGATGTCTGTGATCAGGGTCTGTGCGTCTAAAGCTGTGAGCATTCAGCTTAGTTCCAGATAGGGCACTGAAGAGCTAGGAGGAGGCTCATGTAGAAAATGCCAAGTTACAGCAGCATTCTTCTTCATGGCGGTAGCCCTCTTGGCGTAGGCTTTTTTAACCTTAAGCCACTATGTGGGAAAATAATAAATAGGTGTAGTTTTGGAATGTGGAATTCTGACCTGTCTAATTGTAAAGACAAAATGAATGATAGAATGGTTTGGGTTGGAAGGGACCTTAAAGATCATCCAGTTTCAACCTTCATTTAATTCAGTCCTTATTACAAAATTCAGATGTGGGGTTACAATCCAGTGTAATACAACAATCCCTTTTTATACTGCAGCAGGTTTTATGAACTGAATTTATGTAATTTTTGCTTTCAAATTTTGATCTATTACCCAAAATAAAGAAATAAATGCTGCACTTTCTTTGAAATGCTCTAAAATAATTCTTTCAACCAAATTTTTCAAATTTTTCATATTTTTTCCACCATGGCTTGTCTGTTTCTTCATATACTGGTTCCACTTCTGCAAAAACTGTTTTGGCTGCATTTTATCATATGTCAGAGCAACCCAGTATGGATTCTCTTCCGCTTTCTTTGCATAATATAAAATAGCCTCTTGAGGGTTGCTATCATCTGTCTTATCCACTGCAATATTCTTGACTACATATGATGACAAGGTACCTCGGTGTGTTCCAACACACCCACTGCGACCTGGTCCTGCTACTGGAGGTTCAGGTTTGTGAGACTTCATGGGGTCCAGCCTATCCTTCTCCAGTTGTTCCCTGGTGCTTCGCTGTCATGGTTCATGGAACATTGGAAGTGCATGGGAATGATGGAACTTCAGCTGAGTTGTGAGAGACTCCAGAGGTTTAAGAAGTTCCTTACTTGCCATGTTCTGTCCAAATGGCAAGTATCTTTCTTGATATTTTGCTATGTTAACAGAAACACACTAAGGATTTTGTGGTGATGGCAGGTGCTGACAAAAACCGGTATCCTAGTGAGAATGCTTTGAATCTAAGGTTACAGATAGAAAGAAACAGTAAATCGATCACTTATGCTGTCCATGATTTGTTTAAATTACAGATAATAAATACTTCCTCCCAAAGCAGACTTGTGCTCTGACAGTATCATAAAGCAAAACTTCTGGCAGCTATTGTGAATATAATGTGGGAAGGTGCTATATGTGTTTGCTGTGTTACACAACATGAACTTGGTTAGCTGGCTTTGGCCAGAAGCAGCAAGCAGTATGGTTTTCAGGAGGGGCAACATGTCACTTAATTTTGTACAGCCACAGCACTAATTGTGTCTGTCAGATACTGCTTCTTTGCTCATCTTGAAGAAAAACAGTAGAAGTAGATGAAATTTCATTAGAAGAATTTCCCTCAATGACTGGATGATAAACAGTTCTCTAGGGAAGTTAGAAAACCTTATTTTTCTTTAACTTACCCTTCTTTCTTCCTAAAAGCAGTGTGCAAGGAGCTATACTTTATAAACGTGTGCTAAGAACCAGCTAAAACATCGTCAAATGTATTGAGAACACCACGCTTATTTCTCACTGTGTATTAATGCTTTTTAAATGTGACTCTGTTTCCAGGCCTTTTTGCAAATGTGCAATCTGCCAATCCGGGTGGTTTGCAGGGCAAATGCCGAGTACATGTCCCCATCTGGTAAGTGTGGCCTTCATTTAGATTACTACGTTATACCTCCATTTTGATACCATGGCAACTGCACCTTGTCTTGCTGATAACAGTCGGTCAGTGCTACCATGTGTGGGTTGCCTTCCCCCCCTCCTCTCCAGTGCAGTTTCTCCTCTGTAAACAATTAAAACAGTCAAATGCAAAGTACTGTTGGCACAACATGTAACGGCGCCTGCGACTGCAGTACCTGTACACAGCATTCAGACAGCAAACACCTTCTCTAGAACGCCTGAGAGCTGTTGTGTCCCGAAGCAAAGACTTGCCTTTCCAAAAGCATCTCTGTTCTGCATCCAGAGAATACTCCAGCGAACGCTGTTATATTTTCCCATTGCTGGGGTGAGGCAGCACCAGAGGAGTATCTTTTATTGCCCTGGCTGGGAGATATTTCCAGGGTGTTGATACAGGAGGAGACTGAAGGGTGCATTGGCACTGTTAAGGGTGACACAGGTTATTTTAAATACTCCTCTGATCTATGAGGCTGTCTGGAAAAAACATCCAAACCCAACAACAATAAATTAAGTATTAAAAGGGTACAGAGCCTACCTTTTGCTGGAGATGACCAGTTGCCTAAAAACATCCATCGGCCAGCTCTGAAAAGTTGCCTAAAAACCAGAGAGAAATGCAGGGTGCAAAAATTTGATAGTACTTGCACTCTGTCCCAGATTTTTGTTGTGAAGAGGTACTTTTTACTGATTACCGGGCTCTGGCTGATGACTGCCACATGGAAGTGCCTGTCAGTATACGTCTGCCAGCTGTATGGGTTCGGCTGCTGCTGCTACTTACATTCAGGTCAAAGCAGTGGAAATATGCTATTTTAAAAAAAAACAGTTGCTGGGCAGCAGTGAAAAAACAGCAAAATATGGAGGTATGTAAATTGTTCGTTAGTAAATAAAGGTAGCTTTGAAATGCTGAATCCATGCACAGAGGAGCATCTTGCATGTGCAGGAGTAGGACTGGTGGGTCTCAACGCTTCTGCTGAAAACAAGGACTGCAAGAGGGAAAATAATACTGCTTCGATTTTAAATGTAGGTAGAAATGTATGTCGTCTTTTTGCCCTTACTCCTGGAGTAATTATTTTTATTCCCTTGCCCTATTTCCTTTCTTTATATTGGTTCTTTAATGATAATTCAGACAGGTTTTCATTTGTTCCCTTCTCCCTGCCCAGCACCCTCTGTCTCATAGTAGCAGCAGACAAAGATCAGCATCTCATCGCTTTGGGGGGAAGGTTATTTATCTCATAGTTGTAATGATGAAACCCATTCTGAGGGAGTCAGAAGTATGATACCAAAGGATTGGCTTGGTGTGTGAAGTACAGTCTGACTGAAATCGCTGAAATCTGCAGCGCAGAGAGTTTTGCATTTCCTTCCACAACGTGCAGCCTGTGGATGCAGATGAAGCCTTTGTTGGTGTGATGCACTTCATTTATTACCCTTAGGCTGACCAAGCCAGTGAGAAGTGAATCCCATGATAATAAACCATGACTGAATCTGCTGGTAGCGTGAACTGTGTTTGAGCTAGGCCGAACAGTAGGTTTTCTGTGTTTCAGTGAAAAAAGTGAATGTATTGCTAATAACATACTTGGAGTCAGACAGGTACTCATCTTGTTCTTTGGGCTGTCTGTCGAGAGCACAGTTTGCCCACAGGGGGAAGGTAAAAGGGTGCTGTGCCCCACTGCACTGGGCAGGCTCATTTACTGCCTTTGGGCTTGAGGACGTTTTCAGTAATACAAAACATCCAGCATTTATCTCTATTTTATGTATTACTTCAATCATGTAAATAATCCTAAAAGATTGAGTCTTAAATATAAGGTTGATGTTTGTCAATGGGACTGTGGTGGAGATTTGCAGGACAAGTAGCCTGGCGAGGGTGGGTTGGAGCAGGAGCCCTCAGCTTTACACGTGGAGAACTGGGAAAAGAGGCATAAGGCAACTTCTGCTGTTCTTTGTGGCTTGCTGTGTGTAACAGGGCTTCCTCTTGTATCTCTGCCTGCCTCAAAGCTTTGGCTCAGTTCTGCGTGTAGGAAAAGATACCAAGCAGAGAAGGTAGTGCGTACAGTATCGGGAGACCTTCACACACCCACAGGTCCCACCAGTGACCGTGTCATTTCCCAGTTTCCTTTTGAGGACTGGTAGTTCCCAGCCCTGCTCCCTGCTGGACCCTCATGGCTCCGCTTCATAGACTGAACTTGGGGCCTTGCTAATATTAGGCTTTAACACCATTTTGTTTCCATGATGATGAAGCAGCCCCTTCGCCCCCGTGATGGTGAAGCTGTGGGTTTCATACCGAGAACCTGTTCCTGACCCCAAGACCACAGAGGCTCAAAAATACCAGCTCACAACTAGAGGGTGAAGTCTGGGGCAGCCAACAGGAGCCGGCTGGCCCAGTCGTTGGAAATCGGAAGGACCAGAGGAGGGAGAGTCAAGATCGGGCCTGGCCGAGTGCGTGTTTGCACTTCCCCCTGTGCGCTTTTCTGGGCACAGTGCCACGTCTCCCATCATCCTTTCAGCAGCCCTTTCCCGGCTAGTGGGTTAGAAGGGAGGGTGGGAACGTGTTGTGTTGTAAAACTCGCCAAGGACTGTCTGCTTTCCTGGGATTTCCCAGCTGTACTTCAGAGAAATGTTGAATTAAGTCTTTCCAGCAAAGCAAAATCCATTATTAAAGTACAAGTTGATAGATCTCAATAACTTCGAAATGTACAATTGCAAGTACTGCATGTAAAAGAGGGTCAGGAGGAGGAAGATTAGGAGGAAGAAGTTTGTTATTACAAACGTTCGCTGGGTAAGCTACATATGTTAGAGCTTTACCTGTGATCTTTTGGAAAAAAACTGGTGTTCAGGTGTACCTGCAATATTTAATTGCTTTGAAAATTGTAAATGATGTTTTACAGGTATAAAAAGCTCTTACTAAAATACATTTCCCATTTTACAGGCAAAGTACCCTTTATTCACGTGGGAAATCAAGTAGTATCTGAACTCGGGCCCATAGTCCAGTTTGTAAAAGCCAAGGTAACAGTATGTTGTTTCCATCAGTTACTGAATAGGATGTTAAGCCTGCTTGCTACTTGTGCTGATTTGGTGTGCTCTTCTGGAATCTTGCTTGATTTGTTAAAACAGTGTAGAAATCTAGTGCTGTTTTAAAAGAAAGATATCCTGTAATAGGAGCTTGTTGATAGGGAATTGTTTTTCTTTGTCATTTACTCAAATTCTGGAAGTAAATCCTATGTGGGGTAGCTGCAGACCAGTGCCAGTTTCTGAGACTGTTTTTCTACGTGCCCTGTCACTGGGTCTCAGAGGTCTTAAACCCAGAACCGACTGGTTTAAATCCTGAAGTGTCAGATACTGTTCAAATTTGCCTTTGCTCGCCCCGCCATGTTTTTAAAAATACTGTCTTTGCACTGAGCAGTTGATAAAGCTGTATCACAGATATAAATTTGTGTTTACTTCTTGCCACAGAGATACACTAATGAGGAGGCTGTGTGCTCAAACAGTATTCATCTATAACTGATAATAGTCTACATTTCATGTAGATTAGCTATGTTCCGTTATGATGATTTCTTTTTAATTCTAAAGGACATTGTATGTAAAAATTGCATATGTAATTTGTTATTGAACTATGTAAGACCAAGACCTGAGCCAAAGCTCATTGACTTCAGAGG
>NW_010525002.1:75083-81660 GCF_000687285.1 Phaethon lepturus | reverse complement strand
CATTCCTGCATATTCCAGTATCCTTTCTTAACATGCGTGTCTTCTTTTTTCTCCCCCCGCTTTTCCCCATTAGGGCCATTCTCTCAGTGATGGGTTGGATGAAGTCCAAAAGGCTGAGATGAAAGCCTACATGGAATTAGTCAATAACATGCTCTTGACAGCGGAGGTACAGCAAACCATAGCAAATCCACACACTTACATAAGTGATTATAGGCAAGAAAAGCTGTAGGATTTTTCCCTGTATTGGAAATACTGCTTGTTCTTAGATTAGGTCATCAACTTTTGAGGTGAAAGGAGGTAGGAATAAATTTTCTGGACCCTATGGATTGCTTGCTGAAATGTTCCTGTAGACGCAAGCCACGGGTATGATTCCCCTGACCTGCCTGAAACGTGTCACGTAGCTGCAGAAGGAACTGATTTCCACAGATGGAAAATGCCAGTGGCTCCTGGGATCCTCCCCTGCCCCACAGCTGGACAGGCGCCCCACTGTCAGCTTCCGCAGTGCGTGGGCTCACGCGCCTAGCGGGTGGCTGGGTTCCCTGGCGGTTTGCGTCTGTGGCCAGTTATTGTGACACAATTCCAGGCTGGGAACGGTGTCGGAAATGCTGGCAAGCTGCAGGTGGCTGCGGGCTAGTAACCTGTACACCAGGTTGTGTGCAGTGTGGGCAATGGGAGGGGGCCTTTGGTCTCACCTTGCTCCTGGTGCTGGCGAAGTACGGACTAGCAACGGAGGCTTTTGCCTTCCAGTTTTTATTTGTTTTCTGTGTTCAGAGGCCTAACAGAACAAATGAAATGGAAATTTAATCTAATGTAGAAAAGAAAATTCTAGTAGAATTTTCTAGGGAGAAATATTATCTCTGTATTCTCCTTTATTAGGAAGTTTTAGTAAGTGTTCTTTCTGTTCCTAGCTCTATCTGCAATGGTGTGATGATGTTACAGTAGAGGAGGTGAGTGGTTCTGCAGCATTTATCTTAATTAAAATTTAATGAGAAAACACTTTTGCTCACAATTGCAAGTCCCTACTCATAAATGAAACATTGAGGTTTATACCATTAATGATACAGTCTTTTCACTTCGATTTCGCTTGCATATATGTTTTAGGGAAGTTGTGTCATTACTGGAGGTGGCTGACTGCGAAGTAGATACAGGTTTTGTATGTGTTTCTGAAGTAATAGTTTTAAATGGTTATGTTGCAAACTACAAATTCTGCGCAGATAATTACAGCGTATCACACAACTCGCTTTCTCTTTTCCGGCTCCCTTTCTGATAGAAAGTTGTGAATATTAGCTATTGTGTATTTTCTTGCATGACGACGCAGTACCTTTCTGTTTCTAAACAAAGATTACTCACCCGAGGTACGGCTCCCCTTACCCATGGCCTCTTAACCGCATTTTGTCCTATCAGAAGCAATGGGAGGTAAGGCGAAAGATGAAAGCCATTGGATGGGCTGGCAAGACACTTGAACAGGTCAGTGGGAAAAGCGAAGCTTATTTCTTTTTTGTTTTCTTTTTTCTTTTTCAAGGCTTTGGAGAGTAACACTTTCTTGAAACGGATGTAGTAAAAAATATACTCTGTACTTAAAACATTATCTGGAGTCAGGTATTGGCCTTCAGCAGCAATAAATCTTAAATTATGTGCAACCTGACACAGTAGGAGGAATGATGTTTGGCCATGAGTGTACATCTCTGGTGATGTTAGTTTAGGCTGTAGTCCTGAAAATAGGCTGTAAGTTACAGCCCCCACTTCCTGTATGGCACTAATAGGCTTGCTCTGCAGGATTGCGGCTTCCCTTGTCAGAGGTCTTAAAAAAAAAAAAAAGCAAAGCAGATTTGAGGTATAAGTTAGTAGCTCTAATTAAAATGTTATGGGAAGCACTTAATCAGAATTGCTTTACATCAAATGTTAAATTAAGTAACACTTACTTACCTGCCTACTGTG
Source organism: Phaethon lepturus (assembly GCF_000687285.1). NCBI lineage: Eukaryota > Metazoa > Chordata > Aves > Phaethontiformes > Phaethontidae > Phaethon > Phaethon lepturus. The sequence continues at coordinate 79,722 of NW_010525002.1, read as the reverse complement.
TAGGTTTGACTGACTTCAACAGCTTTTAGTGTTCCAACGTTGTATGTTCCTTGTTCCCACCATCAGTGCAAATACAGCAAGGAGGTTATTTTGTTGCATTGTTGGTATTTCCTGACAATATGGATCTTTTATCTCTTGTATGTTTTGATAGGTGCTTGAAGACGTAGATCAGTGTTGTCAGGCACTCTCCCAGAGATTAGGAACACAACCATATTTCTTCAATAAGCAGTAAGTTTACTCTCTACTGAAATATTACATCCAGGAATGTGAGATATAGATATACACCCACACACGTACATACATGGAAAACTCCATTTTATTTTAATGCTACATGATTACTTGAGGAAATACAAATGTGTGACTGGACTATAAAACATGAAATTTCAGAAATAAGTAAAGTTTTAAAAGGAAAGTTTCTGTAAATTTCTGTTGTTGTTCTTTTCTAGTGATGATTTAGTTTTACTCCTGTTTGTCTTCTCTACAGAATCTACCACAACTTATGTAGGCTACAAAGGTACACCTTTATACAGTTAGTTTCTTATTTAAAATGATACGTTTAAAGCTTTACTTGTATTTCTTGGGTAACATTCTCTGCTAGGTACAGGGGAGTGGATGTACGTCATGCCATCCTGAGCAGGACGGCTTCTCTTGCCCTTCTTAAGACCAGGGGCAGGTCTGAATGAACTGTATTAGCGTGAGGGTGCCTGTGAGTTGTAAGAACTGGGGGAGAAGCTAGCCTTCCTTGTATTGATGAAGGATCAGTTGCAAAGTGAAAACTAAGATTCATATTCCCAGGGGAGAAAAAGGGAATATTTTTGAAATGTTATGGATTTAAGTAACATCACATTACATCCCTCTTGCCTCCTGTGCATAGACCAAACTAGAAATGCTCAGGTCTGGACTTCAACTAACTACATTTGGACAGGGAGATGTCTTCAAAAGGCAGCATATGGTCTTGGTTGCTTTTCTGCATGTGTCTTTGATCTTTTCCAAGTTGAGACTAGGTGGGTAGTATAAATTGAGTGGATACACAAATATACATTACAGAAGACAAGTTTGAATTGCATCTTCTCAAATAATTCTTAAACATAGTATTTCCTACATTTTCTTTCCGTATTTGTAACGGATTGTAGCGTGGGGATTTTGTTTTTGTTGTTTGTTAACCAGGCTTTCTTGGTAGAGTTTCAACCTTTAAACGTTTTAGCTGAAATACTACTAAGAAAGTATGTTTTCAGTCTGTGACTTCTGGGAGTCTGTAGGAGGCAAATAAGAAAAGCAGCCTGTTGCTGCCAGATTTAAGCTTGTTACACAAGGGTCCACATCTCCATTGGAGAGTTCTTAGTGATTGACAGATAGAAAGGCAAAAAATTTATCAGTTAAAAAACCCTCACACTGCTTACCTTGAACACTAGTGAAGAACGACTCTTAAGTTACTAATATATTTGGAAAAAAAAAAGAAAATTTATTTGCTCATGGGCTACTTATACACAAAGGTCCAAGATGACAATTCAGAAGTCTTGTATCTAAAATAAGGTAGGACTGAAAACATTCACTAGACCACTGTTTCCCAAAATACCTGTTTTCTTCTGTGTAGTCCCCCTTCAAAGAGAGCGATGTTTGCAGCTGCTGTCACCCTGGAGCTCCTTTTCTTACTGGTTGAATAGTTCCTGATTATTGAGAAGCACAAAAAGGGAATAGGGGTTTTTATGCTTCCCCACACCCTGGCTCTTTTTTTTTTTTTTAACTTTGTTTCATCACTGGGGTTTTTTTTTTATATACATCTGCAGAGGAAAAAGAAAAACCCACAGAAGACCTGATAAGCATTTGCCCATGTTACAGAAGTAAAAGGTGGAACATGGTTTGATATTGGATCAGTAACTCTGCCCCTTCTAAGAAGTGTTATTTCTACATTTCCAAGCTACCAAAAAAGTGAAGAAAGATGCCATACTAAGAACTAGCAATATACTTACATACTGTATACACAGTTTTCATGCATTTTCATGCAAAGTTCAGTGTTGCCTGGTTTCTTCCCAGTTCCTAGATAGCCACGCAATCTAAAAGTTTAGATTGTCAGAACAGCAGGGTTTTTCTTGGTCAGGACTTGCCTTCCAAAATACCTGTTCTTTTTTTTTGTTTGTTTTTACAGACCAACTGAATTAGATGCTCTGGTATTTGGACATCTGTTCACAATCCTTACTACTCAACTAACCACTGATGAACTCTCTGAAAAAGTGAAAAACTACAGTAATCTCACAGCCTTTTGCCGGCGAATAGAGCAGCAGTACTTTGAGGGTCATGACCAAGACAGCTCTACAACTCTTGCAGCCCGGTCTGCGAAGAAGTCCTTGCTGAGATAAGCGTGGTGTTTGGTGGTTGGGGTGGATTGCATTTCAGTTTGGGTTTTGTTGTTCAATGGATTAATTCTGAGGATGGAAATGTGTGTTAGCTTTTTGAAGCTGCCAAATCATTCTGGAGCAAGAAAAAACTCTAAATGCAGTTTTTGTGTTGTAAAATATACTGTGCACATTTAACCTGAAATGACTGCATGGGCACTTCCATTTTAATAGCCTGTATGCCACTTACTCTAAAGTGACCTTGGAAGAATATTGTATCTGTATTAAATAAAATACTTAAATAAGTTTCTCTCTGCTCTTTCTAAATGCCTTTCTTACTACGTTTTATGTCTATGTAATTAATGCCTGTGTAGTTAATGAGTGGGATCCTGTTGGCAGGACACCTGGAAGACAGTTGTATGGTAAACTGGTTAGAATTATTAATTATTATTAAGAATGAAAGCACTCGGAGATCTTAAGTTTGCCTGCCTCAGCCAAAATTCATTCACGAATTGGGGACAAAATGGCTTGAAGCTCTGCGGCATGCCAATGACATGATTTTTAGACAGTTCTTATTTTCTGTCAAAGTAGCTCCTGGCTGTCATTACTTCTTATGTGTATCCTGCCTCTGCTTTTATTTCTTGTTCACCTTTTGGTTTTGTATTTACATTTTTTTTCCTTCCTGCGACTTCCCAGTTTTAATCCTCAGCTTGTCTTGCTCTTTAAGACATGAATTTGCTAGGCAAACGTCTGTCTCACCGTTTCCACTTCCAGTATGTTAATGTTGCTTCTATGTTGACATACTTGCTGGGGTGATTGTTGTAGCAAAAGGACTTGCTATGAGCCCATGGCTGGCATGTCTTGGTCCTTCTGCCTCTGTACTATGCTGTGGTATGTGTAGGCACAGCAATACAGCAGTAAACTGTAAAAGTAAAGAAATAGCATTGTGGTGCTACAAAAGCCCTGGCAATGTGGAACTTCCCAAGGGAAAGTTCCTGTGTGCAGGCAGGGGCTCGATCTGACCAGCATTTCCTCAAACACATTAAATGGCACCGCTCTGTTCCACTTTGTCAGTTGTACTTGACACTTTTCCGAAAGTGCTGACACCCCCAGGAATGTGCTGGTGGCAAAAACATTCCTTGTGCACCTGGGAAGTCCCAGGCACAAGTGGGAGCCAGCTCAGGCTGTTTGGATAGTTGGAACCGTTGTGTTTTCTTACTATGAAATACATTCTTTTGACAATACCCTCAGTGTCAAAACACTTAATGACCTGAACTGGTTAGGCAGTGGCCATGAGATTTTTGGCTGCTGTTTCCTTCTGTCTTAAAAACTGAAGAGAAAGCAGTTGCATACCTAGGGCTGGCTGCGTCTCTCTTGGCTCTGTGGCTCATAGGATCATTAAGGATGGAAAAGACCTTTAAGATCAAGTCCAACTGTCAACCCAACACCACCATGCCCACTAAACCATGTCCGGAAGTGCCACATCTACATGTTTTTTGAACACTCCACCTCCCTGGGCAGCCTGTTCCAATGCTTGACCACTCTCTCCATAAAGAAATTTTCCTAATAGCCAGTCTAAACTTCCCCTGGTGCAACTTGAGGCCATTTCCTTGTCACAGAATCACTAAGGTTGGAAAGGACCTTCAAGATCATCATTGATCACCAACCATTAATCCAGCGCCACCGTGTCCCCTAAACCATGTCCTGAAGTGCCACATCCACACATTTTTTTGAACACTTCCAGAGATGGCGACTCCACCACCGCCCTGGGCAGCCTGTTCCAATGCTTGACCACCCTCTCAGTGAAGAAATTTTTCCCAATATCCAATGTTAGATATTCCCTGGCGCAACTTGAGGCCATTTGCTCTCGTCTCATCACTAGCTACTTGGAAGAAGAGACCAACACCCACCTTGCCACAACCCCCTTTCAGGTAGTTGTAGAGAGTGATAAGGTCTCCCCTCAGTCTCCTTTTCTCCAGACTGAACAACCCCAGTTCCCTCAGCCGCTCCTCAGAAGACTTGTGCTCCAGACCCCTCACCAGCTTTGTTGCCCTTCTCTGGACATGCTCCAGCACCTCAACATCCTTCTTGTAGTGAGGGGCCCAAAACTGAACACAGGATTCCAGGTGCGGCCTCACCAGTGCCGAGTACAGGGGCACAATCACTTCCCTACTCCTGCTGGCCACACTTATTTCTGATACAGGCCAGGACGCTGTTGGCCTTCTTGGCCACCTGGGCACACTGCCGGCTCATGTTCAGCCGGCTGTCAACCAGCACCCCCAGGTCCTTTTCTGCTGGGCAGCTCT
>NW_010525002.1:28145-74739 GCF_000687285.1 Phaethon lepturus | reverse complement strand
GCTGCGGGGAACCACTCTTGTCAGCTCGACTGGAAAACGGAGCCGAATTCTTACTGCCTGCTTTTTGATGCAGGATTCCTACTGGAGTCAAATCCACGTAAGTATCGATGTGTAAGGAGGTCTTGGCCTTTCATCAAATCACTCTTGCCAGGAGAGGAAAATTGCCCTTGCCCTGCATTTCAGTCTTAAAGTTTCACACGTGTGTGCTGAATACCTTTTCAAACTAAAACCCATCAACTCGACTGCTTAGTGGCAATTTCTGCTATTCAAGCAGTCAGTAGCTGAGAACCCAGATATTTCAGATCAGCTTTTCTGCATTAATACAACTGCTGGAAAAACTGGAAAAGAGTTTGTGGTTTTTCTTAGTTTGGAGATAATTTTATAATACACACTACTTTCAGAGAAAAACACTGTAATAGTCTCTAAAGCTAGCAGTGTCATGGTGGCGGGGAAATCCTGTGTGAAAACTGAAGTATCTTAATCCAGAGCAATGAAACCTGCTATTTACAGAGCACCATTCATGAGTAAAGATTTTAACCTAGCTTCTGTGGTTTTGGCAGTTCTTCTGCTACCAGTAGACTGAACTACAGGAGTAATTTACTTAATGGATTTCCAAACCTATGCACAGGCATTAACTTATACACAGTCTGAGAAAGCACAAATAGGCACATAAGCCTCCTATTTCAAGGCTGCAGTGGCCATTGGCCAATTTGTAACCAAATTTTAGCAATTGCTTGGAAACAGTGTTGAATTAAAATGTGTTTTTATACTTTGACAAGGTTTCTGTGAGGCAGAGCAAGTACTGGTAATAAAACACTTTGAACACTGAACAGCTAGTTACTGCAGTAACAGTAGTAACATATATATGTGGTAACATATAGCAAACTTTACAACTTCAGAGGATAAAAAACCCCACTGAGATAGCCATATGCATTAACCCACTTTGAATGTCTCATCTAGAAAATATACTCAAATGCTGTGGAAGTGGTTTGGCAAAAGATACTGATCTGTTACAAAGAAAGTTTTGTGTAAATCCACCTGAGCTACTCAGACTGGATTTAAGGATACAGAGACAGGCAAATTACACAGAGTTTTCAATACTGAAATGAGAGGACAAGCACAGACTGAGCTCTGGAAGCTAAACTGAATAGTTTCTGAAAGTTCAGCTACCCCTTGTTCCTTGCACGTGACTTTGGTAACTTAATTAGGAAAACAAAATTTAAATGGGAAAAAGCATTCCTTACTTGCTTGATTGAAGAGCATACTTTCTATACAGCATGTTTGCCCCAGGGCTGGTGTGTAGTTCAGGCTGCACCTCATTCTAGGTGGTATCTAAACTTAAAACTACAAGGAAAGTCTTGGCTTTGCTACCAGTGTTGAAAATAGCTATTAAAATGCTAGATAAAGGACACGCTTTGTGTTTCATAAAAAAAGCATAATGGTTTCTTGTATTTAAATGACATTGTTAGCAGAGCAGACAGAGCTGAGCACCGAGGACCAAAGCTCGTAAACAATGCTTTAACTCTTGGGAAGCCACAGTCCTATAAAGGACATTGATAGCTCCTGAAATGCTGTCCACAGTTCAAGAAAAAGAATGAGGAGTTGAAACAAGACCAGCAATAAAACTACTTAAGGGTGGAAAAACACAAAACCACAACCAGCTCAAACCCAGTAACTTCTATGGCAAGAGAGTTAGAGCAAATCAACAACCTGCCTTAACCAAGAGCCAAGTAAAGAGGGCTTTTCTATTAGTCTGAGCAGCCCCCTAGTAGACAAGGCTGTGCAAGCACAGTCTGTGGGAATTTTACTCTTGGGGTTGTGTGTTTTTCTAGATGTCCCATGACTGAAGCACAACTGCTGCACCAGAGGCAGGAATTAGGCCAGGACAGTGTGGACGACAATTTTCTTTCCTAGCTTTTCAAGCTCAAAAATCCCAAGCTCCCAGATGCTATTTTGGGTGAAGAAAGCAGACAGCTGGAACTTCTTAAGTTTCCCAAAATTAAGACAAAAATTAGATTTCTAACTGAAAGAATGTCAGTAGCAGCTGCACCATGGCTTAACATACATCCTCTGAACATACCCCACCAGGAACTGCAGGGGTCACTAACCAAAGAATACACAAAAAGCACTCATAACTACAAGTGAAGAGACATTACTGAGTCCAAACAACATAAAAATCACTTGCCCATAGTGGTTTGCTTCCTGCAGTCTCTTTGTTCCATGAATTAATAACTTCTCATAGAGATGCTCAGTTGAGCTAAATACTAGTTGGAAAGTAGCTGATGCTTTTCTTGCCTGATGGAGCTAAAACAATTGGGAAAGTCCTGGCAAAAACAGGGCTGCTCCTCCATTCCCAAGGTACTGCTTTGGGGTTTTGGAAGGGACTAATCTTGCTCAGCACAGTTACCTGCTCGTGTCCTTGCTGCATTCTGGTGTCTGCTGCTACCAGAAACACGTGGTGCCAATTCCAGATGTTGTGGCAGTCCCGTTTGCCCAACCAGCGCAGCGTTGTACACATAGCTAAACTGTGGATCCCATGTGTCCTCTGCCACCGCATGCAGAGCACAGAAAACAGAGCAACCATCCTGCTCCACTCCAGGCTGTGGCAAATCAGCTTGTGATTCAAAAGTGGCCAGGCTTTCAGCCACAGGCTAATTTACAGCCTTGGATCATTGTTTCCAGCTGACAGCCCTTCTTCCTGAGCTCCTGGTTTTCCCATCCCTCTCCTTGACTGTGGAGTCTCTGGTGCTACATTTTATGATGTTGTGATAAGATTTCAAGACAGACATTGTGTGAAGGAGCTTTGGTGGTAGCAGCTTTTTGCTAGGGTCTATCACTCTTCACATATCAGTTAGTAAAAATTATAGTATTGAGTGGTGTTAATGAGATAGTCATCTGCTATTTTCTCTGCCTTTTATTTTATTTCCCCTCTCCCTCCCTAAGGAAAGAAAAATAACCTGGCAATCGCCTGCTTCTCAAATGTACTTAAAGCTCAGTGTTGTGGAAAAAAAGAGCCCAGCACAGCCCTGCACATGGAGAATGCTGCTGAGCTGCACTTAATGATGCCTCTTAGGATCAGCTGTGCTGCTAGAAAACGCTTCATTTCCTGTGGCTTTCTTTCTTTACAAGCAGAGTGCAGCTCCAATGGCTCTCACAACAATTAGCACCCACTTGTTCCGCAGGTTTGAAGTTTTTTGCATTAGTCAGGTTGAGAAATTCATGGTATTAATCATGACTGAAGTTGTTATTTATCACCTGCTGGGTGAGAAATAATAATTTTGGCACTACTGGGGCAGCAGGCCAGAAGTACCAAATTAAGTAAAACATCTAAACACTAGCAAGGATCATTTCTCTGATTAATGAATTGTTACAAAGAAAAAGTGCTACTCGTTATCTGATCTTAGGATAAAAGTAGGAGTTGGAAGTAGAAAGCATTAGCAAAGTCAGGCTATACACTGACGTAGTTTGAAACTTTCCTGGCTGATCTCTTTTCTGTCATTCGCTGTTAACATGCACTCATCTGCGTCACAGATTGCAATACTTGGCTCACACCCCCATCACCAACTTTGTAAAAAAGTAGCATTTGGCAAGGAGCTCAGGGCCCATTGTATAATTGCCTCGAAAGAAACGCTGAAATGACTTTAACCTTCTAGGGCTTGTCTAGGCTGGAAGGTTTTGCCATAGGAACAGTTACCAGCCTGGCAAAACACCATTGTGTGAAGGCAACAATAGGGGTTCAGGAAACAAAATCAGCGACATCAATAGAATTATGTTTACACCCTGGTAACTGTATCCATACTAGGGCCATTAGTCACCTATGGGACCCACAAATTCCGTCTGCCTGATCAGAAGTATTTCACATGTAAAAACAAGAAAAAGTTGGCCTACACAGAAATGAGGTCTGTGGGTGCTATTACAGCCCTAAGCCACCAAGTCAGTGTGACATACCACGTCCTCTCCCTGCAAGACCATTGCGGGGAGCTGAGGAACTGGCCGTGTAGCAAGGCTATTTTCTGGGTTCATAAATGAGACATAAAAATTGACTGTTAGCCTTGGATATGGTCAAAGAACTCAGCCCGGGAGAGACGCACCACCGCTGAAAGCAAGCAGAAACTCTGGGTGTAATTTTGTTTGCTTTGTTGAGGCTTACAAAAAAGAAGAAAAATAGTGAAGAGTGTGAGAGACCCTTTTTGGCTCTGGCTAATTCATTTGCTGGAAAGAAGGCACAGGCTTTTTCCATAGAGAGCATCAACCATTCCCATCTATTGCTGCAGACTTCAAATTTGGTACTAGTGTACTAGTACTAGTTGAGGTGAAGAACTTCCCACTGTTGTCACAGATGGGCTGGCCCTGCTGACATCTGTTGGCAGCCAAAGTAACTCCTGTCACCAAGCCAGTGTGCCCAGACGCTGACTTCAAGAGTGAGCTGACACGAGAGGTCAACATGAACTCATGCCTCTCCTATTTGGCTTTATGTTGACAGTAACCTAGTTTGTCAATAGAGACATTTTTGTCAGTAAGCTTTATGTTACATAAATGCTCTCTCATCTAGATTTTTTTTTAACCTAAAAGTTTATTCTGCATTTAAGAAGAAAATTAGAGATCTTGAGGATGTAGGGCATGATGGTCACCTTCTCTATAAGCACTGCTCAAATCACCAGTCTTCCAGGGTTTGTGACCTCAGTTCAGTGACTAAGATTTGAAACAAGAATGAAAAGGGTGATCGTTTGTAGAAAATAAAAGCAGAAGGAAAAGGCCTGTTGCAAACAGATCGTCTTCCTAGGCTAAGCAGGCAGCCATCAGAGGTATCTGAATGAACCTTGTTGCAGGTGCTGCGAGGAGGAACCAGTGCAGCTTAGCCATGACAAATTCTGTAGAGCTGGAAAGATGACCAGCCAGCACCAGCTGGTCTGGTCAAACTATGGCATGACCCAGTCCCCAGAGCATTTTCCTCTTCCAAGTTTGTCTTCTCTCAGCATAAATTTACACTTTGTCAGCAGCAAGTCCACCTCCCTAGTCATACATCTCAGGCTGTCTCTGTCATCCTCTCATGGCTGGTGACATCTCATCTCTCTCTCTACTTTCAGCTACGAAGTACAATTCTGGCCAGCTTTTCTTGACTTTGAAGCTATCTGTTGCTGGTCACACCACTCTCTCACTGCTGAGATCAACAGTTTTGTCACTGATGCACAGGATTATTACCGAGATTATCTTGCGAAAATTATCCGTCATCTCTCAGATGTTATCACTTGGACTGTTAGATTAAGAGCTGCCCACTTTTCTTTTCTTGTCAAGACAATAAAAACTTCCCTTTAGATCCACTGCTGTTTCTATCGTGATTCTTGTAAATTCCTCTCTAAAATTCCTTTGCAGTTTCTGTCAGCTCCTTCCCTCAGAAGCGCGTACCATCTTGATCTATGATGCCTCCTAGCCAAGAAGTATATAGCTGAGATCACTGACTATCTCCACGATCTCTTTCATTTGCAGCTTTAAGTCTGTGTTGTGGCATGTTTAAGGAACCAGTTGATGAAAATCAGTAGTTTGGGGGCATTATGGGAAAGGTTCATTTTTATCTACTTAAATAAACTTCTGTCCAGAATATTTTGTTGTAGGTTATAATGTTTTGTAAAAGGCAGGTAGGTTTCTGCATATGTGTGTAATGATCACAGAGCTTGTGTATTACGTGTAAGTGTGAGTGCAAAGGTCTTGCTCTTATGCCAAAGCTGCACTGGTAGCAAAGCCTAAAAACGCTGCTGTGGAAAACACTGCCTGTCATCTAATGGGAATGTTTTGACACACAAAAGACGGCTCCTGCAGACCTGTTTCTGTGGAGGTGCTTTCATTTGGTTCAGTGCATTTTCCTGGGGCCCATCCTGCTGCCCCTTCTCCCTGCCTTCCTTTCGTGATCCCCCTGCCTTTGCTGACACTTCAGCGTCTTCCTGCACTGAGCAAAGGAAGAGGCTCACCCTTAGGAAAGGTTTTCATGCCTGTGAAGCATTTCTCCCTCTGCTTTGAAAGAGATTCCTTCTGCCAGTAAAATCACCTTAGCGTGAACAGAGAAACCAGCATGCTTTCTAGGATTTGTTCAGGCAGAGAGAAGCATCCTGCAACTTCTGCTCCATCTATCTACAGTGGGTCCAAATGCTACTGCCACAGGAAACACATTGTGTTTCCATAAACTATGATGCCTAAAATCTGCTCTTCTAACTCACTAATCACAAACAATTCCAGTAACAAGGTAATTGGTGTTAATTTTTTTTTTACAAAATTCAACACTGGAAAAATGGAAAGTAAGATTAAAACTAATTTGCATAATGCAGTTCTCTCAAATTTCTTTGGCTTTTTTGTATTATAATAATAAAAAATTATCAGTATAGTCATAAGCTGTGATTTACTGAGAAGTAGCCTGAGAGGAGCTTGGAAGGGCAAGGAGCAGATTCCTCACTCCTGAGGGGGTTAAAAGTGCAAAACGCTTAAATGAGGCTTCTGAAAGAGGAAAAACTGGTAGCAATAAGCGAATGGAGCTCCCTTTCAATCCTTAAATCAGCTCAGTGAGTTTCTCAGTATATTGTCCTGCTCACCACAGTGAACTGGAGCCATCTCTGAAGCCAGCAGAAGTTGTTTGATGCACCCCATTTGAAACATCACTGATCTGCAATCAAACGAGTGATTTCTAGCCAAAGATTACGAAATACTTGGCAAACTTAGCCAAGTGGATGAGTCAGACAGAAAAACCTGCCTGACAGAAGAGTAAGTCAAGCCACAGCAGTTGCAAGTAATTTATCCCAAATGCGAGCAGGGCAAAATCCAGCTCCACGCTCCAACCACCGCACTGCATTCTTCGCTGCTTTTTTAACCACAACGGCCTCTGAAAATCACCCTTCAAAGGCATTTCTTGGTAGTAATAAATGAACCATCAAAAGCTAAAGAAAGAACCCAGCAGTTGAGATGATGCAACTTAACAAATAGAAATGATGAAGATTGCCTTGTCCTCTGCTTATTTCCCAAAGAATAAAGCCCAGGTCATTTATAAAGCCTTCCCCCTTCCCCTCTCCTTTACAGCCCCTTGGGAGTCATCCAGGAGACAGCATCACTTTCCTCTGCTTCCCCATCTTTAAAATATATTCATTCCAGTTTTCAAATTGCTATTTTGTAGTGCTAAATCTCTACCCACACTAATTTCTCCAGGTCAGAATCTGACCCTGGTTTGAACAAAATCTGGAGTCAAATATTCACACCAGAATGCTTTTGCCTTGCTGCATGTCAGATGCCATCTCCCTGCAAATGTTTCACACACCTTGGAGTGCAGCTTGTGGAACTGATGAGGTGAAGAGCGCTGCAGAGCAGCTCTGTGCTGGTAATCACAGGACTGAAGAAACACATACATCATCTGCCACATAGGTTGGCATTTCAAGTAAAAAACCTTCACAATGTGTAAGATGTTGGACAAATGATGGCCATATGCATGTTTGTCTCTGTGCAGATGTCTTTGCATTCTCAGCTAGGAAAAAGCTGAGGTAGGCTTTTTTTGCCGACAGTTTAATATTAGTGACACAGTTTATGTCCTCTGCAAAAACAATAATGGAGGATAAGGTGACATAAATTATTTGCAAATCGTTTGACATATGCAGGGCATTGTCCTTGCAATAATCACCATCAGTCTGTCAGTTTAAGATATGAACCGTGCCACTGCCATTTTGTATCATTGTGTTAAGCTTTCACATGTTGTAATTTTACAGATTTGTTCTTTGGAGAACACTGCAACACAAATCAAATTGTATTATGTTTAGTCATATGCTGTGTGGAGTGCCTCCCTGCAATTAGGGGCAGGAGGATATGAGGAGCAAACAAACAGTCCTAGATAAGGGGCAGCTTCTCAAAAGTTAGGATATTTCCCAGATACCATTACTCAACTTTCGTGGTCATTATTCAAGGCAAGAGAAATTATTTAAATTCATGCTAACATCAGTTGCTGGCTGCATGAACAAAGTGAGCACTGGAAAGCACCATACTGACGGATCAATTTAAAACACCCTTGTCTTTTTTGTTTCTCTGTAACAGTCAGGCACAACATTTGATTCTTATGAATAATGTGGGTTTTTCTAAAGCAAATATACTGATCTCTTTTCAACTCATGAAAGATACCTTCAAGACTAGTAGGTGCCTGTAGTATTAACTCTGCTTTCCATAGACATGCAGAATGGTTCTGAAATAGCAATGAAGTCAGCATTGTCTCTTTTATTCCAGGCAAATTAATTCCTGTGGTATAGTTTAAAAAAGACCTAAAGTTGACCGCTTATTTTTAGTATTTTTTTTTTTTAAATCTGAACTGCAAATTACTGTGGAAGTCATTCACAAGTATATTCTAAGCATATTCAGTGCCAGATACCTTCTATTAACCCTTTAAGAAATGTATTAGTATGTAGGTGTGTCTTAATTGGTAAAGGAGTCAGGCAATACTGTAATATACATTCTGGAGTACCACATTTCAGTGACTTTCTACTATATTTTGAATAGAGAAACGTGATTTGTTTCCCCTGGGAAAGTTCCCTACATTCAGTTGTCAGCAGAACGAAATCTTTCTGCTTCTAGTGAGCCCTTAAACTAGAAAGATTTATTGCACTTACACCCTTGAAAGAACATATCTTTTTCTTTGAAGGCAGCCATTATCACCATTCCATTTTATATCTTTTCTGATAAGTGCAGGCAGTAAAGCAGATAAACTCCTTGCATACCAATTAAAGACACACGCACACTAAGACACTGTATACTATCAGAGATGCTCAGAGTAATATTCTTCCTAGCACAGTAGATATATCTAGGGAGTTTGACTTTTATTATTCTCAGCTTTACACCTCTGACATTTCTAAAAACATGGAGGAAATTAATGAATTCTCACCCAAGACTCTATTGTCTAATCTTGCCCCAGTGCTCATGAATTATGGAAAATGACAGATCAGCTGATGACGTACGATGGGCTATTTTAAAACTACCCTTTTAACAAAACCCGGGCCATGAAAAGCTCACTACTGAATTTCATGCAGTCACCTGACAAAATATTGGTCTCATGTCAATTGATACTTTAGACAACTGCCTCTCTTCCTCGCATCCAAGATGCTGTGATCATTTTTATGCACAAAAGGATGAAAGCCAGACCCCTGAACCTCAGGAAGCCTCTTTTCTAGTTCTCAGAGAGGATGCTGAAGTGCCGTTCTAACACTGGGCAACCTGCCTTGGATTTTTCCATTTTGAGATCTCCAAAGCACAATCTTCTCCACCTACCCATGTAACTGCTGCTTCTTCTAGTGCCTTTTCCCAGGCAGAAAAAAGCCTTTGCTCATCCTGAACGGTAAGACCAAGAGGGTTTGTACAAGAAGGCCCTTCCAGCTGAGATCATTGCAATGACCAGGCTGTAACGACTGAGAGCCGTATCAGCAGCTGCAAGCCCAAGGGTTGTTGTCTGACCTGTAATGTTTGACCGGGCAGTAAGAGGCCACACTGTCTATGATGCCTTTGGCTAGGACATCTCCCACACCCTCTCTGTCCCAGTTAGCATTCAAGTTCACTGGGGTAGCAGCCACTCCGCTGTGTTTCTTTCCAACTAAATAAAAGCCCCTGAACATTATCACAGGCAGATGATGTCAGCAATGCTGGCTTGCTTGGAGGAGCTGTTCGGGCAGCCCTGCCCCAGTCAGACAGCCATACAGAGAGGGGCCGCCCTGCTCCCCTCCTGCAGCCAGGACTTCTGCAAGCTCTGGGCTGCTCCCCAACCACCACACACCCAAGGAGCCCCAGGTGCTCAGCTCCTTTTTCCTTCTGTGCTCCAAATTAAAATAAATTACTGTATTTACTCACAACATTATTGTTGGGTGGAAAATTAGCTGTCTGCAGTACTATCTGTGAACTTATTTTTACCCCTTCAAGAATCTCACCCAGGGTTTTCCTTGAAGTACAGCGTCTGAGCACATCAATGACTTCCTTGTGCACAGTGGCTGAGATACCAGTTTTCTGTCAGGGTTCCCTTCAGATAAGAAACTACAGAAAGCAATACATCTCATTCAAAACATCTGAAAGAGCTGAAGATACAGAAAGCACTAATCAGTAATTAATACAAATAAAAGAAACAATCTTTCATGTAGGTGGTAATAATAACACTCTGGAGTTTGTTCTAATTCATCTTTTTGTCAAATGAAGCACCAGGGAATTTGACTGCAACAATCAGAGTATTTTCAGAGTCTCTGCTTTGATTTGCAGTATGGGGTTTAGTTCTGTGTTAGCACACAGCTCAGAATAAATAATCAAAGGGAATGGTTTTAAAACTGATAAACTAGGCTTTAATATGCAGAGGAATTCTGCTATACTTTTATACCCAGCTTACAAGTCAATTTTCCAAATTTAAGAAGCCCCCTTTTCACTTTATATAGGAATTGCAAAAGCACAACAATATCCTGTTGCACAAATCCTGACAGCTCCCGTTCTTCCATACTAAACCACTGACAGCGGTTGGAATTAAGGGGCTTCTACCCTTCTTCTCCGGAGAAACAGCGTCTTCCAGAACATCAGACAATCCCAAAGCCCTTTAAATAGCCCTGTATTCATTATATTTAGTGACAATTACACAAGTGACTTCCTGACTGCAAATATGATTCATTACTCTGCAGCAGAAGTAATACCTCTAATAGACTATGCATTGAGTTGACCTAAAATAGCTGCTGAAAAATAGTTGTTCCTGAACTACTCCATGGATAGATTTTAAAAATTATTATAACCATATCTAGGAAGAACAGATTATCATGCCATGCAATTATTTAGCACTACTCCTAAATCTTTATGTAAACTAAATTTCAAATATGGACAACAATAAGCCATGTTTAATAAGGAATTTTTAGGAACAATTTTTCTTGAACTTTCCAGGAGGTTATAAGCCCTATTTTAAACTAAACAATTTGCATTCATTGTTTAGTCACCCTTTAGCTCCACTATTACCATCACTCTCCAAGTTAAAAAAAAAAAGAGAAAAAGAGAAATATATAAGTAATTTTTTCTTCTGAGTAAAGGGAATAGAAATTGAGTATTTCCAACCTTGCTAGACCTGAGGACGCAGCTTCCAGCTCCCTTCCCACAGCATTACTCCAGGGCCTGCAAGCCCATCTTTAACAGGATAGTGCTGCCCTGCTGTTGGTTTTGACGCCTACACAGTGCAGAGCACTAGGGTTTCACCATGTACACAAACTAGGAAGCCTGGAAATTACCTCAAAAGATTATCATGTGTCCACTGCCCTATTGCAGAGCCCGACACTGTGAAGACAGCCCTATTTCACTTGTGCACTATCACTGTCCTCCTAGGAAGGGATTGCTCACAAACCTGCACTGAACATCTTCAGGTCACCCGCAATGTTCAAAGCAGACCTCAGCACTGCCGTGTGCTGTGCTGGCTCCATCTTGCTGACACAGGGCTCCTCAGAACAGCCCTTTCCTAAATTCACCGCTGCAGAGCGAGGCAGGCGGCAGGGCTGCAGCTGCCCAGCTCGCGTGGCTGCCCCCCGCCAAGTGGATTTTTCACATAGCCAGGCCCATGCCCTTGCTCCCAGGGCAGGCAGAAAGTAAAGACTAGGGGAAAATAGGAGTCTCATCCCCTCCATCTCACTGATGCCAACTGCAGCTTATCCGTGAGCTTCAGAGAGGTCAAAATTTCATCTGTATTGTTCAGGATTTCTGCAGGCAAGGCAGCCAGGTATGCTGAAGGGGAAACACAACCCTATCAGCTTTCAGAAGAAGCCACTGAAATATTCCATCACCTTTATGTAGATGATACTAAACACATGTGCAGTGGTCTTCTTTCAGCTCCTTTTTTATTCCTTTTCATAGAAGTCGCTCGGCGTAACCTTCCAGACAACAGCTGCTGCCAAAGAGGAAGGCTGGGAGGCCTGAGCTGTGCTCAATACAAAATTATCCAGGTGGGTGCTTTCAGCTCAGCTTTAAATTTTTTATTATTTTTTCAGCTTCCTGTCCATGTGTTGTGCCTGCTCCCTTGATTAGAGCAACAGCAATTTAAACTAAACCTCACACCATGCAATGGCTGATGCTACTGCTGAAAAATCTCACTGCTGAGGTCTGAGTAATCTCAAGTGTCCCAGCTTACTGTGCATCTCTCTGTTCTGGCTTGTAAAATGGCATTCTACAATGCTGATATATGTAATCTAAAAAAACAACATAAGTAATAATTAAACATTAAATCAGATTAATTCCAGGCTTGTTTGCCCTTGATAATAATACTATTAATTCTCTAGAGACAAAAATAAGACAGTCGTGTGAAAACAAAGCACAAATAAAGTCCATAAAATACAGAGGAAATATTTCCAATATTGATTTTGTAATATGGAGTATTCATTTTGTAATATGGTGGTGACATAAAATATGCAGCACCAACAAACAGAGGAAAGTTGATGGACTGCCAAAGCTGTTTCTCCTTAAAATGCAGATTGCTCTGGAGCAGTTAAGCTTGGCGCTGAGACAAGACTGCCTACACAGGCATTTTCAAAGGGCTCCTTCAAGGCCAATGTGCCACTTTCAGCTCTGACATGGGATCAGAATTAAAGCTTGGGAATCATATGAAAACCCAGACAGGCTGTATGGGACAGCCTCAGAAAGGAGGGCTGCAAGAGCTATATTTGCGGTCTCACGGGGTGTTCCCATGCTCACTGTCTTCATATCAAAGGTGCTCTGTTTATAGACAGCAATCTGTTGGTGCCAGGCAGCGACGGCTGTATGATATATGGCTGTTGGCAAAATGAGCTGGTCCGTGGGTTATCACCGGCTCTAATTAAAGGAAGACACAGGCTACCGAGTCGGGGTCCCTTTCATTGGAGCTGAGAGGACAGCAATCTCCACATGAGCCGCAAAGGAGGACAGATTCATTTGACTGATTGCATGATGTCTGAATTAATGGTCAGGAAAAGAGCTATTATTGTGCCCTCACTGGTAGGCTGCTTCAGAGAGCTTTTGCTGTGCTATCTGCTTGAGAGTGGAAGCAAAAGCAATGCAGTCCTCAACACACAGCCAGCAAGGCAGGAGTCCAGCTGATGTGGTGAGCCTTTCCTGGATCAATTTTACAAAGCTGAGTGTCTGATACATAATGAATGTTCAATAAGCTCAAATACAAATACTTTGCAAGGAGCAGGCTGTTAGTCAAACCAATGCTGCTCTAACTTTTAAAACGGTTTTTTTGTTTTATTGACAACATGGATGTCAGAGACAAAGCACAGCAGGGCACAGTATAAACCACAGCACCAAGCAACTTTGGCTCCTGGTCTTCCTTGTGTCTCCTGGTTTCTGGGGCTGGGAAAAATTCATTAAGTAAATCCTTGTAGCTAAGCTGGAGCTGCTGGGAGGAAAGGGGTGGGGAGTAATTGCTATCAAAAAGCAATGGCCCAGCATGTGTTTGACAGGTGGGAAAACCTGGTTCAAGCCCTTGGTGTTGGGGGCACTTTTTTGGGGGGGCTTTGTAAGAAAACACTGTTGTGCTATTCTTGGTGTATGTAAGAAATCTGGCTTCTCTCAGGATTTCAGTAACCTCACAAAACTGGAGCAAGTTCCAGTGCTAAAATTAAATTCACAAGCTGTACCAAGCTTGCAGGTTGAAACAAACTTGCAAGCAACAACCTGCTTCCAACATCACATTTGGATGTAATGCTTATATTTCTAAGCTCTTCAGAATCACAATAGACTTCTAGCTAAACGGAATTAACTCCACACTGGAATCTGCTCTATGTGGCTCACATCATCTCTCGCCAGGTGATGCTGGATCAAGCCATAGAAGTACTTCGTGTGACCCTCTAATACCAGTGAGACACATCAGTCTCACCCCACTCTGAGTGCAGTGTGTACGTTTGCTTCTGTGGCAAATTATTCTGCTTTTGGGAGACCTCCACTAAGTCTCAGGAAAGACAAAACCAAGCAACAAAAATGACAAGCCAGCCTGGTTCCTGGTTTACGGTTTGCTACTTCTCTTTGGGACTCTGTAGACAATTTGAATATAAATAAATTACAAACCTCCATTAAGTCACCTGGCAGTGACCTCCTTGGGCCTTTGGCTCTAGCTGAGCACATTGCTGAATACCAGCACCAACAATACGTTGCCTCTGGAGGTGGTGTGGCACCGGAGCAGGTCATCCAGGGAGGCTGTTAAATCATCCTTGGAGGTCTTGAGTCTTGACTATACAAAGCCATGGCTGGCCCGATCTGGAGATGGCAATAGTTCTGATCTGAGCAGGAGGCCGGACCAGAGACCCCAGTGGTTGCCTCCAGCCAGCAGTTCTGAGGCTGTGACTCTCTGTTGGTCCTTCTTTGCTTCAGCTATCTGGAAATTTAGAAGGCAAACTTCTTGGTTGTGCATCTCAACAAATTCTCCCTAGGGTGTACATGCACTTCCACATTTCCCCAGGAGGAAACACGGCTCCTTAGCCAACAAAAGAAACACCTCACTGAGATCTTGTTTCCAGGAGTTCAGACGATAGCCTTTGTAAGTGGATATGTGAGAGCTGATACAGACAAGTACACTGAGGAACTTAATCATATCATATTTCTGTGTGATCAAGATAACCTACATTAAGCTGTTAGCAGTCATTTAAATATTTAAACCAGTGGATCATACAAAGGAAAAGGAGAGATAAAGTTTAATCACATGGCTCAGTTCTATTGACTATAGCTGTGAAGTGGTATTTCTGGTTATTCGTGAGTGGGAAAGCATTTACTTACTAAATTGTTTCTCACTTACAGTCATCATGGTCTTAGGACTCAGTGATTAGTATGTCCAAAAACATTAGATAATCTGTCTGACCGTGTATTGTGCAGAGAATCTCAACTGCCAAACATTTTCTCAAGCCCATAGGATACATCTTGCTGTTATGGATCATCGCAATTGCAGAAATGGTACCTGTGTATACAATTTTAAGTAATTGCTTTGTTTATATTTAAGGGAATGCAAGTAAACTTGACTGAGGTACTCCTTGGATATCTATTCATATTTGGCAAAACTTTCAAAGTACATTTTTTAAAATTCCCTTTAACTTCCATGGAAGTTACTTACACACTTAAAATTAAGCATACACTATAGTGCTCTGCTAGTTGAAGATGATACATATACACAATCCTGAGTACTATTTATACAGGATTAAACCATAAACAGTACATTCCTCAGTTTTGAGAATAAAAATTAAAAATCCTCAAATTATTGTAACAAATAGATTTCTTTATTAAAAGATATACTTTAATAAATAATTTATAGCTTGTCTAAAATGCAGCTGCACCACACGGTCTAGGCCCTGTGGCCACTGTGCAGGAGATGCTTGTGTCCTGGAAATGATGTTTGTGCCAACACACAGGCACCATGACTAGTGGAGTGGCATCTGCAGAGACCACATTACTAAACACTACTAAATCTCTAAGCTCATACAAACTGAGTTTCTTTACTGGTTTATTGTGGAGGTTTTCTTTACCCTCCTTTTTCTGGTGGCTTTGCTGAGTGTGTTAGTTACAAGAATAGGAACAGAGTAGCAGAACAGCAGAACAAGTATCCCAACAACTTTCCTGTGACAATGCATGGAAAAGTTTTTCAACATTTGTTTATTTTTTTTTTTAACAGGAACAACCCAACCTATTTTCCTCTCAACTTGTTATCAGAAATGGTTAAACATTTTTATTTGATTAAGAAAATATTTTTAAGCCACAACAAATCTCAGCTGTTCTGATTAAGATTTTAGAGACCAATAAATAATTCAAACCACAGCCTCATAATTACAAATGTGAGGTGATTTTAACCATACCAACACCTATATGAGAAAAGCAGAAATAAGATTACATATCTTTCTGTGTATTAGAAACAGTATCAAAATGCTCTGATTTCACTACATTCATTTCTGAAATGTTCGTTCTTATGAACTTCCTAAAAGTACCCAGAATCATTTAACAGACTACGAAATATTTAATAAGAAACAACTTCTGTTTTTATAGCGTGCCTTTGCTGAGACTTACCGAGCACTCCTGAGAAACTTATTCATGAGCCAAAGTTATCCCAATCGGCTTAAGGATATGATGTGTGTACATGTGCGTTTGTACACAGACTCAGTCAATATATGAGGAGTTCATGCTGCTGTCATAAACTGGAATAGCAAGAAGAAAGCACAATGAACAATACTTCAGAAGAAAGATGTAAATAGGGAGGAATTACATAAATGTAATGTGCTACAAAAGGTATTATCCGATTATTCACTTTGTTCTGATTCATTCTTATTAGATGGTAAAATCAGCTTTGACATCACTACTCAACACCAGTGTGGTATTACAGCTAAATGCTACTTCACGAGTCATCTGTTATTATAAAATTAATTTTTATATTGGAATATTAAAATATTTATATTGCAATAAGTGCATATTGATTTAGCTTTTCCATGAACAGAAATGGCTTTCTAGCAAGTGGGGACACCATGTTACAGTGAAGAAATATTTAAAACTATTTATTTACAGCATTTATTTTAGTGGCTTCTGGAAAAAAAATTACATATTTAAACTGTCAGCATTAGGACATGGAATTTATTTTCTCTGTGCCAATTTAAACGTCTTTTTTCCCTTTTTTTTATATGTCACGGCTCCAGGGCTCTTCACAGCAAGGGCTCTGCAGAATCAGAAACAAATCATCATTTGCAGCCAGCATATTCAGAGGCCTTATTCCTATTAACTCTGGCAGAAGAACAAGGTCCAATTCCAGAGCTGCATTTTGATCATCCTTCTCTTTCAGCTGGTGCTTTAAGACCATCTGAGATTCCCTACAATCACTGTATACTCCCTGATTTAGACTGTTAATTTTTGCAACAATACAGCTGGTGCTGACCCTGTTTCATTCCCAGACACCCTTACTACATGCTCCCCTGGCTACAAAAATTTTGTGCATACTTTAAAGCAATCTGGGGCTGATTTATTCAGTGCACCTGCACGAGGCTTGAGGGAACATACTGCACAGCCTGTTGCCTCCCAGGCGCATGCATTCCCTCTCAGACTTCTTGGTCATGACCCTGTCTCCTTCTCGCTCAGCCCTGCATTGCATATCTGAAATGTTTTGCAGAGAGACGCGTCCAAAGGGTGTTGGTTAAGCAGTGGGGAGATGGGGCCAGGATGTGCATGCTGGGTCTGGGGAAGTTTGCTGCCATTTGCGTTGGCTGTCTCCTTGGTGTGCTTTCCTGGCCCAGACACTATGCACAGAAGGGGTGACAGTGCCTTATGACTTTCACAGCACATCAGAAGATAGATATTGTGATACATCTTCAGGGAAGAGGTTATGAAAGTGGCAGCTTTGGGGAGAAGCAGGAATATGGCAGTTGTTACGGTCCCCTGAAATGAAAGCTGCTCTTTTCATGATACCTTCAAAAAAACAGTAGTGCCCTGGAAGTCTTACAGGTACATGGCTTCCCAGCTCCAGCATCTGGCTCTCAGTGCAATTTTTCTCTCCTTCATTAGGACTTTTGTCTGTTTGGGTGAGTCAAAGTTTGAGTTATGCAGCAAGCCAGAAAAAATGAGAGACCAGTGGTGTCCCCATATGGATAGCACTTCAGCTAATGTACACATACACAAGGTCAGTGCTGCAACAAAGGAAGCTTGCAGATCTGTCAAGCCTTCTTTGGACAACCTGTTTGAGGAATTAATCAGATCAATGTTTGCTCCATGAGGCTGCATGCACTTCAGGCACTGCTCTCTCCTCCAACTCTTTAAACAAGGAAACACTTCCTTCCTAGGATTCAGAGGTCAAGTTTGGTCCCCTTTTGACACCTGAAATCCTTTCAATTTGCCTGCTGCTGCTAAGTGAAATGGTGGTGTGAGGTAATTTATTTGGGATCAGGGTTAAAGTGTTAATGAGAACACCACATTTCTCTGAAGCTCAGCAGAACTGAGAGCAGCATTCTCAGCTGAGAGAAAGAAAAAAAGAAATCCTCAGCACATACTGGAGCCAAGAAGCATATGGAGCCATTTTAGTCCACAGTTGCATAGCTGCTTCTCAGGTTTCAATGAAGTAAATCTGAAGGGCAGTTTGAATCCTAATATACGTGCAGGAAGTCCATGCATTCAGGATTACTAAAAAAGTAGGCTAATTGGAGCCCTTCTCCAGTGAGGTGCTGAGAGCCTTCAGCTTCGCTCGGAGTTAAGATGACCGGTATGTTTAGCACTTTGGAGGATTAGGCTTCTAAATGTTCCTACTGCCGATAGCACATTTGCTAGGAGGATTGATTTGACAAGGGTAGCGATGTATGGCCATTAAATTGTTTGCAGATTTGACCTATCTGTCCATAATAAGAACTAATACCTGAAGTGCCATAACTCTGTCAAACATTTCAAAGGAATACTTGTTTAAAGATTGAATGCATTATGTAATCTCATAATGTCAGATTAGGACATGCAACTATGGAACATGACACAGAGCAGCATTACAAGACATACTGTGTCAGAAATTTTATAAACAATTTCTTCTGGGCCTCTCACATGTTATCAGTTTGAGTAGTGACTATGATGCATTTCAAATTTCTTCTAGCAGCTGGAGACAAAATGATGTGGCAAAAAAAGTGACTGGAAATATCATCCAGGGGCTCTTGAAAAAGAATTTTTCCATAGCAAAACAGTACAGACCTGCAGATTTTGTCCTGGTGTGAGGGAACCTATGGGGAGAATGGGAAAAGAGAAAGGAGAGCAGCACGATCAAAATCAAGAAAAGTAACAGAGACTAGTCCTGTGTGTCATTAAACTGAACCACAGCTCTCAGTTAACAGCCCCAAAATAATTAATAACAAAGTGAACGTAAAAATGTTACCTACAGCCAGCACAAGGGCTTAGAGTTACCCAGTACTTATGCCTATAAGCATAATTTTTCTCCATATGGCTTTATTTTTATTACATGATATTTGCCTGAGTATGAGAATACCTAGGCAAGATAAATATCTTTTACCTTGGAAGGGTTTCTTTTAAGTATAAAGCACCTTGGAATTTGGGGAAATAGAAAAGCAAAATAAATTCCCACAAACTAAATCTAAAATCAAAACAGAGCTGAGAGGAGAGAAGGAAATAAACCAGCAATTAAATAAACACTGATCATTTTTTATGAGACTCATAATACAGAAAAATTATTTTAACTTTCCTTAAGTGACAACCAGTGGAAAAATAGGAAGCAACTAAAAAGTAGCACTGAGCATGCTAGGCTGGTGAACATCAGCTGGAGTTGTGTTTTCTGTGATCTTCCTTTTATGTTTAATCTTCATAATTTCTATGACCTTGTTCAATTCAAACTATGTATAAATGTATATAGTGTATAAAAGTATACATAAATGTCATATGCAGCATTTTTGTGAATTGACATTTAATCAAGCAGAAGCATATGGTGGGCCCCTTCAGCAACATCTGCCTTGGCCAGTGCAGAATAACAGAGCCCACGAATCAGTGCTGTGATTGCAAAAGTAATGATTTTCACTCCCATGTCCCACCTCCACCAACCTGCACCACTGGCAACAGAAGAGGGGTTAAAGTGAAGCTCTACCAGGGTGGGAACCAGCTCCCACTCAGCTCCAGTTTTCCCTCTGCAAAGCAGTGTGTGGTGATGGGACTGCAGCTCTGCAAAAGGTCTCAGGAATTGGGAGTCAAAGCAGCTCCAATGCTCTCTGGGATGTGCCACCCCTTCTTGGAGGAGCCTGGAGTGCAGCAGGGAAGTGACACCCCAGACACGACCTCTCTGGCCTTGCTGTGATGCTGTGCCTTGGGGAAAGGGTCACAAAAGAAGAATGCCAAGAGACAGCTCTGAAGGGGACCAGCTGAGCAGACTCTGTATTTTTGTCTTGGTTGCCTGGGCACAGCGAGTGCCAAGCTGATCCTGCACCCCAGGAGCAGGAGTTTTAGGGAGAAACACAGAAGTGCTGGTCCGCTTGGCACAGCAGGTTTTGAATGAGTTTGTCTTCCTCTGTGAGCCCTGTGGACTCGTGCAGCATGGGTGCACATCATGCACGGTGAGTGCAGGAGCTGGGAGCTCTCTGCACTTCTCTACTCTCAGCATGAGTTTTGCCCCTTGGCTGCCCCTGCCCCAGCAGGCTGCTGAGCCTGCACCCTTGCTCTTTCCACAGGTAGCATCTTGCAGGATGAACTTTGCTCCTGTCCCAGGACAAACTCCAGACAGCTTCTCCTGAGATGGCAGGCAGGCTACAAGCCTGGGACTGACACTTCTCTCAAGGGACAGGCGATCTAGTCCACCTTTCCCCATCCCCTCTCTCCGTGCAGGAATTGTGCAGAAGCAGGGCTCTCAGGAAGCTGGGACCAAACTGTGTTGAGCAGCATTAGCCTTGGCAGCAAAGCCTGCAGGATGTGCCACTCACCAGAAACGCTGGTGCTCGGTGGTGACTCCCCATGCGTGGCTGCTCTCTGAAACCTGTCAGTTAGCCAGCACCTCCGCATTAGCGGATGCTAACTGGGTCAGTATTACTTTGCCTTAGATGTAATAATGCTTTGTTCCCTCCTTTTTCTTGCTAATAAGTAGTTGCTTCCTCACATCCCTTCTGGTCAGGCCTGCCTGTCAAATGACAAGTCTGTCAAAATATACATTATTCAAAAATGGACCTGTTGCCAGCTCTGTGAGGCTGGGGGATGGGTTCATGTATCATATCACTCTTTCCTTCCATACATCTCAATTTCCTGCTTTCTGCATGATTAATGCACATTTGCTTCCCCCTACATAATGTAGACAGCAAGGAATGAATTATGCTGCTTCGTTACATTAACTGGTAACATGTCTTTCCATACTTATATACGCTAATCACTGCTTTCTTGTGCTTTATGTTTGTAAATGAACTAGATAGAAAAAGTAAACACAGAATAATGGCATGTTATGCTCCTCTAACGTAACAGAAATCAAAGAGGGGGACAAGAAGGTGTTTCTCCTAAATCCTAGTTTAGTAGGATTTAATAATTTTAAAGTCATCACTGTCCTCGTAACACCCACATTTGATCTTTGATGTTGAGCTTCAGCAATTTTTACAATATTCAAGTAATAGACCTTTTCTGCAGTTGACAGAATATGGATACAAGTGACTGAATATAACTAACATACACATTAGTCTTGTAGTAGACTACAAGATATTGTTCATATACTGAGTGGTTAATCTCTGCCTAAACTTAATACTAAATAAAACAAGCCAATATTGGCACTCTCAGACAAACTCCAGTATTGCATCTGGAAATAACAATATTATGCAGGCTTGAACATATTAGTAGCTTGAAAATAGAGAGCAATAGCAGATGCTATAAAAGACACAGAATCAATCCTGCTTGGACATTTATTGCATTAATACTATTTTCAATTTATTTAGCAGCAAAGTGCTTTTATTACTGACTACTGACTATGTATGAGAGAGGATGTGTGTGGGTGTTGTACACACAAATATGTGCATGTTAGCCCCTCTGCCTGGCGTAAACCATCCCCTAAGAGGACAGCAATAAAAGATTTTAACAACGCATAGCAGCATCATACAATATGCCATAAAGAAACAACACAAGAGAATACTGATCCCACGGATCCAGTCATAGTCTAGATACAGGGGCTAAAAACATTATTAACCAAACAGAATTTTATTAGAAAATTACTGTTATCAGCTTATCTTTGAGAAATGCCATGGGATCTTCAAACAGAAGTAAGAAACCAGCTGTTTGGTGGTGTTTGGCTTTTTTTCCCCTTTTACTTCACAGACCCTCCAGAAGCTTATGTAGAAAGAAAATCAATTAAATAAAAATGGACAATGATGAAGAAGTCAAGAAAGCAATTTTAAAATCAATACATTGTTTCAAAAGAAGCTCACAAGGTGGTTGCAGAATATGGAACAAAGACCTAACATACCAGGCAGACAATGTTAAGAACCAAGGGAAGATCCCACAATACTTTCATCTTTATCAGAAAGGATGGCATGCAAAGATTTGTAGTAACCCAAGGTTGTGCTGTTATAAGCACATCAAACCAATCCTCTATTGCCTATCCTGGCTCCTAGAGGATAGCTAGTGAAGTTTCAGACACTATGCCATGTCTTTAAATGGACAATATTTGGGTTTGAAGAACCCAAAACTTCAGGAGTCAGCCAAGAATGAACTTTTGTAGTAGCAAACATCAGCACAAATATCACCAACTTCTGCTCTAAGTACAAGACACAATTCTTATTTTTCAATTTTCAAATAAACACATGCCATGGACTTAAAAAAAAGCAACAATTAAACAATAAAACTCTGCCAAAGCAAAATGTTCCATTATGCATGCAATTTTCTCCCCAAGGAGAGGACTGAAGAAAGAACAAACCACATGTGAAATGTTAGTCATGTTGTCTGACGCACTTTTGGGTAGTTCTCAGATAGGGTGGTAAGGACAGTACAGGAGTTTGTAATGGACTAGTGGAGAAATCAAGGAAAAATCACCAACAAACAAATCAGCTTCATTTTAATGCTTGCTTACAAGCTGATGTGGGCAACTTTACGAAACCATCAGAGATGAAAGTCACCTAAATCATCATAAAGTATGGTAATCTCAAACTGTTTCAAGGGAAACATGATTGGCAGAAGTAAGTCTTAAAATACTGAATAACTTGCTACAGTTAGATGTGTTTCAGTGCTGCTTCTAAAATTACAAACTGTAAAACTCAGCCCAGAAAATTTCTTGACCTCTTTAGCTGTGTCAAAATTAAGGCAGAATTAGATATGACTCAAATAGTCAGGCAGAGTACCGAGTTGAGAAATTCCTAGCCATATTCACTTTTCATTTCAAAACTGTTTCCGTTTTATTGCAAGTCTGTGATTCTGAAAACATAGTTCAAAAAGATGACTTTAAAGAAATTCCATGTTTTTGCATGCAAAACATCTGTGTAGTGATATACCATGATGAGCATGAGGCGTGCAAATACAACTCAGAGCAACTGGCACTTCTGTCAACACGGCACGGAAAACACTGATGTCATTTGGTATTTGTGGTAAGCCCCAAATATTCCTCTTGCAGCAAAACATTTGTCTTCTTCCAATGGAATTTTTGAGCTGGAATCAGGACCAGCTATACCATGTTCTGTTCTTCCCTTACACAAGGTTTTCTTTTTTGAATTCTTCAGTATCAAATGCACAGAAGTTCATATCTGAACTTGAATGTTTGGAAGTCCTACCTCTCTCTGAAAACAGAACTATTGGCTTTTCTTTCAGCTGTTATTATTTGCAGGTTTCTCATCCGTGCTCATGTCGTTGAAACAAAACAATCTTGTCATGTCTTCCCTTCAACTAATACAGTATTTTCATGAATTTCAGTCACACAAAAGCATTTGTAATGAGATTTTTTCTTAAACTCTTATTTTTCTGTAAGGTGTGCTTATAGATCATTAACGGTGAACCTTTAATACTGTCACTATGCTTTTAGAAAGTTGACGTCATCAACATCACGTGTTTTTCCATAGGTATCAGCCAAATTCTATAGTCATGGCAGAGAAAGCATCAGCAATACTGTATCTCCAGCCCTCCTGTGGTTAATAGCCTAGGATACTCAGTGTTTATCATAGCAAAAGCAGTGACAGTGGCTGAAGGACAAATCTACAGCCTGTTTTCTGTCACTGCTACCCTGAGATTGAGGACTGTGCTGGTCGTCTCTAGACCAGGAAAAGCTGGTATTAAAACATAAACTGGAAAACTGGAAAAAAAAATTATTTGAGTGGTGTATGTGTGATGCCTAGCCTGTGTTCAGAGGAAGTATATGCTACTGGGTAGGCATCAATAAGCGTGTCAAACCGGCAGCATCACTACTAGGAAAACTTCAGTAGACACCTGACTTCCTCCACAGCAGCCGCACTGAACGGCGACCTGCTGCTGCTGCTGTTTGTAAGAGCACAGAGGGCTCAGGGGCGCAGCCAGTGCTGCTGCCCTGCACACTGCCCCTCCTTTCACTCTGCACAGAGATCCACATTGCTTTCTAAGGGGACAGAGTAAAGGATAATCAAGCAGCTAATTCGTCATACACTGCCTGTTTTGAAATAAAGACTAGTTGCATGCGGGGGGCATGCCATATGAGGCCCCAAGTGAATACCTGCAAAGACTGTGCCTCTGCTTTGAAGAGCAAACCGTCCAGGAAAAAATGGTCTCACAGTCCTCAGAATCGAGCAAAATACAAAACTTACAGAACACACCAGGCTGTTATTTATCTCCACAGATCAGCTCTGCTTTCTAACCCAAATTCATTGTAACCCACCAAAGATCCCTGTTCTAGCAACGAGCTGTGCCACAATGAGCCTGCAGGCATACACGAGGCAAAGCTGGGGCTACTCTTTGGGATACTCTTTTGTCTATAGCTTTGATAGGTATCACACATTTGGAAGTATAACAATTATATCAGATACAACTTCATAAGGTACTGGAAGTCTTTACTGGCTGCAGTCAGCCAGGAATTAAGTTTGCCACACTACATCACCAAAAGTATTTTCCATAAAATATAATGCTTTTTGGAGTTAATTTTGTACAAATTACTCCTTTTTTTAGCTGCTGTCTGATTTATCAGGAATGAACCTCAGAGATGATGATTGTGATCTGCTCGTGCAAGCAATTGTTTCTGGGATCAGCAAACTGACACCAGCAGAAACACAAAGAATTTGAAGAAGAAAAAAATCCCCAAGGACAAAATGAGGGCTATATTTCAACATACATATTTCAACATATACATTTCAGGTATTTGAAAGCAATATTCCCTGGTCCTTTGCATATGCATTTGTGAGTTGTACACAGGAAATCTGGAAAATCAACAAAAGGAACCAAAACAAATTAATAATCTCTTCCTTCAGCAAATTAAACTTCACTCTGCTAAATTAGTTGACCTTCAAAGTTTGCCCCAGGGGAATGATGTAAGATTGGAGGGTTTATCCAAAGAAACAAAGATGAAAACTGTGATGAAGAATGTGAGGTGGCTAGTGGAGTGGATGGGCCTAGAAAGGTTTGTTCAGTTGCCTTAAAAAAAGTTAATTGAAAGGGTGAACTACGGCCACCTCTGCATAAAGGTAGATTTTGTCATGCCTTATTATTTACTGTAAGGGACTTAGTTACCTCAGTAAGAATGTGTAGAGAGGAGAAGGAAATATTCTTCACAACTTGGCACAAAGTATGCTGCACCAGCTTGGACCAAAATAGAAGGCAATACAGAAAGATGCTGTTTTTTCAAGATGGTCCAAGTAGAGTGAGAGCTTCACTGAGCTAACACAAGTGGTCTTTGGAGTGGACATTATTTCAAACAACACCAGACACATGAACTGAGACGACATGGATGTCTAAGAACTGTAGCTCAGCTCCAGAGCATCTTCCCTCTGGTATTTCAAACACACTGGGTTTCTGTCACAATAAGCTCTTAAAGTTGAACACCTAACAAGAAAAGAACTAGAACAAATAGAAAAGACAAATGATTGTGTGGCTACTTTCAAAAAAATTCTTGTTAAACATGGCGTGTTAACTCTCACGCTGGAGTTCGCCTGCTCCTGCAGACTTACGGTCTTACCCCCTTACCAGAAGGGATTCAGTACCACACCATACAAACTCTTCTGGGACAAACATGTATTTTTGCTTATTTTGTAGGTTCTATTAATAGTGGCTATTGCTACACAATTTTCTAAAATTTGTGATGGGCTACCTGTATGATGGTTGATGATGATAACTGTATGAGAAGACAGAGGTACATTATAAAGACTCCCACAATTTCTCAAACTATGAAAGCGTACAGTTAGTCCTGACAACTAGGAAGATGTGGACACATCTTCTTCCTACAGCTGTAACTTTTCTAACTGTTACAGGCAGATTCTCACTAGTATGGTTCTTGAAAAAGGTGATCTGAGTAATATCTGAAAACACTTACATGCTGGCTGCATTGATGGAGAGCAGGAAGTGTAACCTTTGACCACAGAAGTAATAACAGTGTAAGTTTTTCTAAAAACAAAACCTAGAGGAATTAGTGTCCACTATCAGTCACAAAGTGCATTTAGGGTTCTCTATAAATCTCGCTGAAGCATTTAATGAAATGGTCATCTTCCTGTGTAATTTGAAACAGATGTAAGAGTTTTACACTGACAATGAGGATGTTTAAATTCCAGAGGACTAGGCCTAGAACCAAAAAAGCATATGACACTGAGGAGTGGGGGGCTTTCACAGGCTCTGACCTGGTACCTCAAACCCATATGAAGGACTTTGATGCCTGGAAGAGCAAATGAGAATCATAGAATAGTTTGGGTTGGAAGGGACCTTTAAACGTCATCTAGTCCAACCCCCCTGCAAAGAGCAGGGACATCTTCAACTAGACCCGGTTGCTCAGAGCCCTGCCTAACCTGACGCCACTCAGGGCAACCTTTGCCAGTGTTTCACCACCCTCATTGTGAAAAATTTCTTCCTTATATCTAGTCTGAGAATCAGCCACTTCCAGATGGGATTTCCAGCATCAACATGCTGGAGTAGGGGCCACCTACCTCCAATCACTTGGAAACACTGAGGAGAGCAGGCTTATGTGGTCTTTAAAAAAAACCCAAAACATAGGCATTTCCATTTCATGTGTCCTTTTGTTTTTAACACTCCCCTGATATATCACAGTTCATGGGTCAGAAGATTTTTCTGCCCTGTGGAGAGTTTAGATTCAGTTGCCTCTACTCCTTCCTTGTCTGACTCATTAAAAAAACATTTATCTGCTCTGTTTCCAGCAGAGTCTCTCCAAGGAGCATCAGAGGACTCCATCCTAACAATGCTGAGGTATCCTCACTGGCTACTACAGTGAATGGGAGTGGCTGATCTTTTCTTCTGCTGTACGTACCAGTACCAGGCATCACATTACCGCATTAAAAAATCAGCTTGCAGGCTCAAGTCCAGAAATACTAGTAAATAAATAATGGAACAACAAACACATTGTAAGTTGGTTTCCATTAACTAATTAAAGATGGTTTATTATAATAAGGTGTTTGATGCCAGCTAGGCTGTTTCTTTCTTCATTTGAGGAAGATTAATGGGCCTATTTTCTACCTAACTTTCATCATGATAGTAAATTTTTATTATGATTTTCTTTTTAATGTGATTTTAATCAGCATATCTGAGCACCCCAAATGTGAAGCTCTCTTTTATGACCTTGCCAAAAATTCCCTTCTGATGTCGGAACCCCTGTGTGAGCAGGTGTTACATGCTTTGGCAGTGATAGAATTATTCTGTCATAGTCTATAGAAGCTCTTAAGCTGCCTTCATCCCCATAGCATCTAAACTCCATTGAATAGCACATTAACTTACAAGACTAACATCCATCATCTTTGCTTCATTCTCCTCTCTTGAGGAACTGTATATGTAGGGGAGCGTATGGTTTGGGTGGGGTTTCCACTGTGTTTTATTTTTAAATGTCCATGCTGCTAGGTGTTTATCTCAGAAAAATTCTCCCCTCACATGGACCAGAGGCTGCAGAGAAGTTTCTAAAGGTCTTTCATTCCTGCCATTATTTACATTTGTGTCTCCAGTCAGTCTCTATCTTGTCCAGAAATTAGATTTATCATGACAAATTATCTAGTCCAAGTGTTAAAAAAAGGGATCTTTTATTAGAGCATTTTATATTGATGAAGTCTTTTGCATCTATAGTAGAAAGACCTTTTTTTTAATGGTCTCCCAGGTATGCAGTAACACTAGTAGCTAGAACCATTACTCCATACATACGCAGCTACAACTAAAAAGACATTCAGTTGAAGTTCCACCAGTGCGTAAAGGTTGATGATTGCTATTAAAGACCATCCTTAACTTTATGGTTTACTTGCTGTTTTATTCATTCAGCTTGATGTTCTAGGAATAACTCCAGGATAAGGGGATCCTAATACTGATGATAATGGAGTATTCTAGTGCGAGGATACTTAACCTTGGAGAGCTGGACAGTCACTCTGTTATTAAGAGGTGTGATGAAATCAAAATACAATTGCAGATTAATGTCTTGGCAGTGTTACTGTGTTAACATCAAAACACTGTACAGGTACTGCTCCCTTACCACACTTTAAAGATGCATTAGGAAAGCAGTATTACTATCCATTCAGGATGTGATTATCCTGCAATTATATCCCTTCACCTCACTCACGGTCTTACTTCTGTGGCACTCCTCCTCAGGGACAGGAGCTGCTAAGTCCTCTGGTACTGTCAGTTACCATTGTAGCAAGATACATCATCAGATTAAGCATGAAACAGGCCCACTCCAGTGTGCCATCAAATTTGTAGATGATAAAATGCTCCTGGACCACAGGAGTTCTCATCTGATCTCATACGGTCAGTGTTAGCCACAGTCCAGTGAAATACCAACTCATAAGATTTTGTTACCAGTTGTGGTGAATTTATAAAGCTTCAGTTCTCAAACTCTGATCTCTTGAAGAATGCAGAAAACTCTTTACATTATTACTACATATATAAAAAAATATAGTAATATATATTACTATATATATAGTAAAGAGAACCCAAAATATATTACTTTAAAGAAAATTTCATTGCCTGGGGAGGGCTAGAGTTGTGATTTTTGAACCCTTAGGTTTGATACTGCTGATGTTGCCAAGTATGAAATCGCTCTTGCTGACAGATCTATCAGGAAAACTTGAACCCTGTGAAATTGCCGTACTCCCAATTTTCCCTGCTTTGTTTTGAGCAGGTCAGTTTTTCTCTTCCTATTTCACAAGAAATCCCCATTAATTATTCCCCTTACTCTTGCCACAAAGCCACTTATACCATTTCCTGTTGGATTTCACTCTCCACCTCCTGCACAATTAGCAAAGGAATTTTTAGTCATGCTCCGATTTCTTCCCACTACTGCTGTTCTGCTCCCTCCCCATCTCTCCCAGCTCCTTCCCTTTCTTCTGCTGATTTTTCTCCATCCCCTCACTCTTGACATTAGCCCTCCTCCTACACCTTCTGTGCTCTCCCCCTCTCTCCTCACACCCCTCCATTTTGTTTCCCTGTCAGCCCAGCAGCAGAACTCAAACTGACTAGCATCCTCGTCCCTTGCTAGTATGTCAGAGCTCTGGAGCCAGATCAATTTTGCGGTGCTGCTAGCAGAGGCAGAGGAGAGGTGGGACACAGCTGCCGAAGGGGAGGGAGCAGGGAGGCAGCACAAAGGGCACAGCGACGAGTCAGGCATCGAGAGGCTGCACGGCGAGCAGGAACGCAGCTCCAACATGAAAGGAGATGCACGGCTTCATCCGTCGACCACCATGCTGCGTCTCCCCCTGCAAAGGCTGCGAGCAAAAGGCAGTGAGCGCTGCAAGGGAATACGTGGGACTGAAACGCCTACAAGCCTGTGGAGGCTGCACAGGCAGGTCTTCAAGAATTCTCGTCAAGAGGAGGGAACGACTTCAGGATTTTCCCCGGAGAGGACTTCTGGAAGGAACTGAAACATGGGACTATTTCGAGGCCTGATCGACATTTCAGCTCCACAAAACGCAAACTGCTCCCAGGTCTGGGGAGCGCACAGTGGCTGATTCCGCTGTCCATGAACACAGTATCTAACTCGCTACTTTGCAAATGTTGGGATATCCTGAAGATGAGAGGAACAGTGTACACTGCATCTACAGCCTTGTAATTGACATTTGGCACCAGAGAAACAGTTAAAAAAGCCATGACTTTCCTGTGGGCAGCTACTTACTAGAAGTTCAACATAACCTTTGCATATTACTGACCCAATAATCCAAAGGAAATGAAGAAAGAAGTGCTTTTAACTTCCCATGAGCTGTGACAGTGGAGCTTGCTGTTACCCTCCTGTGTTCTGGGGCTCTTCCAGTAGGGTCTGTTCACTCTGGCCCTGGAGATCACTGCCATGGGTGTATTTCCGATACTTCCTCTTTCTTTTTGTAAAGGGATCACGTTATGCTGAACAGCCTTGGTATGCAACAGCAAAAATACACATTCCTGAGAATGAATGTCTTGTTTCCCATTGTGGGGAATACTGACTGGATATTTCACTAGCATGAAAACCCTGCACTCTAGCTTACCATATCAAAGGCCCTACACCCCACACATCACACAGTCTGTTGTCAGTTTGTACACTGCCTCATCTACATCAATATCTATGTTGTTTCAACCCTAGCCAGTATAATGCTGAGCTGTCATTCAGAACCACACACAGTCTTCCCATGACCCCATTCAAGTAACCTGCCTACTGGACCACTATAGCAAAGACACATCAGGAAAAAGATTTGGAAAATGAAAATGAGTTGGGGGAGGTAACCAAATGCTTCCATTTATACCTTTGTTCCACTAGATGTATGCAAAATTGAAACACAGCAGCCTTAATAAAGAGGAGGGGAAATGCCTTCTGGCCTATACCAAATTAATCTGTAGCTCTTGCAGGAGTCAGTATATAATTCTGAACAGGAGGTGCTGGGAAAATTTGCATTCAATGAGTTAAGTTATGATATATATTCAGTTTACATATTATTTTCTGTGGAATTCTCTGTCCTCATGGAGTCTGTAAGGAATCCAATCAGTAAAAACATCAGACTTGATTATTCATACAGGCCAATCCCAGCAAATAGCCTAAACTCCTCTTAAACCAGTTTTGAGCTTCCAGGTTACTTGGCCAGGCTTTCTGGAGACCAGCACACAACCATTATGGCCAAGATCAGTCCTACTATATGTGAGTAGTCCTTCAGAACTGAACCCTGGAATAAGCAAGGCAACCTGTTACGGTGCTTCTGGACCAGTATGGAAAGGAAGAACTACAGATCCCTTTAGACTTTTCCATGCATTTCTAAATAGGAAACTGTCCCTCCTACCTGGAAAGGCTGCGAGAACCAGGGGGACTTGACATAGGTCTTGCATTCTCTCCATTCTAGCTACTATCAGTATAAGCAGGTTTTTTGCCTAGCTCAGGTTTTTTTGTATGACTTTCCTATGTTTGGATGAAAAAAAAGCCTCAATTTCATGGGAAAACTTGCAGAAATATTACACTCTGAATAGCTATTTCTAGCATAATATAAAAGTCTAGATGACATGAGAGTGTCTAAACTTTCCCTTGGTAAAAAACCAATAGACTATCTGTATTTAGTAGAAAATCTGGTAACTTTTAAGGATAATTATCTTGGTATAGCCATATTACAAAAATGTTACATTTATTCTTGTACCCAAGGGATCTTCTCATTTTATTGCCTATACAGATTACAAAGTTTACATTAACGTTAAGAGGGGAAAAAAACAACTTTGAGCATACAGAAGAGTCTGAAAATACCAATGTATTTTCTGTCTCAGACTTTTCATCAAATCCTGTTATGTTCCCCTTTTAGGACATAACAAATACTAGGGAGAATTTCCTACTCAGCAGTCTGATAGATCTGTAGTGATATCATTTTAATGCAATTATACTTCTGCTTTGCCGCCAAAGCAGCATGTTGTTACCCCAAGAGGTAAAGGGGACATAACCACTAACTTACATTTGTAATAGATTTCTTTCTCTTTCCTGGTTGAAACCTACAGTCCTGGGGAAGTAAGTCATCTTCTGTAGACAAAAATGCAGCACTATGCTAACTAGAAATACTCAGCCACTGGTAAACAGCATCTTTTGCAACAGGCAAATGTGCAAGCATTGCAGTGTATCAACACTAGCGTCTCTACAGGGATATGGTATAAACGCCTGAAGGAATAGATCTCTGGCACAATTTAAACTTCATACAAAATATGTCAACCTACAATATCCAGACTTTATCAAATAGATATTTTAAGATGAAGTCTTGAATTCTGATTATGTTTGCAATGTTGATGGGATTGCTCTCACTATGGAATCCTGTTCTGCTTTGGCCAGAAAAACATTTTCGGCCCAATTCATGCTCACTGTCTCTAGCAAAATTAATCACAGAATCACTAAGGTTGGAAAGGACCTTCAAGATCATCAAGTCCAACCATTAATCCAGCTAGAGCCTGCTCTTAGCCTGTATGTTTTCCATCCTCTTTTTAAAAAATACACTGTTATTTTAGAGATAGCTACTTCCTCTACAAGACATAGTCTGATAATGAAAACATCATTAATCTGTAGTATGGAGACACATAGATCTTTGACAAAACACCTTGTAAATGGCTCTAACAGAGCAATATTGACTGATTCTGTCAATACTTAGTAAGGAATTTGTTGCAATATCACAGAATCATAGAACAATTTAGGTTGGAGGGGACCTGTGGGATGTCATCTGATCCAGCCTCCTGCTCAAAACAAGCCCAACTAGATGGGGCTGCTCAGGGCCTTGTCCAGTCAAGTTTTGACTGTCTCCAAGGATGGAGGCTTTACCTCTCTGGGCCCCTGCTCCAGTGTTTAACAACCCTCACGGTGAATTTTTTCTTACATCTAATAAAAATTTCCCATGTCACAACTTGCATTTGTTGTCTCTTGTCATATCACTGTGTGCCTCTGAGAAGAGTCTGTCTTCTCTACACCCTCTGATCATTGTAGACAGCAGTAAGATCCCCTCTCCACCTTCTTTTCTGAAGGCTGAGTAACTCCATTTCCCTCAGCCTCTGCTAGTATGTCAGGTGCTCTAGAGGCCATCTTGCTCGCCCCTGCTGGACTTGTTCCAGTATGCCAACATATCTTTTGTGCCAGAAGGCCCCAAACTGGAGACGATACCCCAGATGTGGTGGGAAAAATCACTAACCTTATCCACATAGCTACAATCTTACTATTACAGTACAGTATGCTGCTGGCCTTATTTGTCACAAAAACATATTTCTGTGTCCTTTTCAGCTTCTTGTCTACTGGGACTTCAGGTCTTTCCTGCAACATTGCTTCCATTGTCCAGTCTGTATGGTTGCATGGGATTATTTTGTCCCAGTTGCAGGATACTGCACTTGCCTTCACTGAAACCCATGGGGTCCCTGTCAGCCCATTGCTTCAGTCTGTCAAGGTCCCACAGAATAGTATCTGTGCCCTCCAGCATGTTGACTGCTCCCCAGAACTTAGCACCAGGCAGAAACTTGCAGATTGTGCCCTCCATCCCATTGTCTGGGCTGTCAATAAAGATGTTGAATGTTCTGGCCCCAGTGTCAGTCTCTGAGGGTTGTCACAAGTAACCAGCTGCTAGCTGGATTTTGCACCTCTGAACACAACCCTTTGGCCCTGGTGGGGCAGCCAATATTCCTCTTGCCTTAACATTCACTTATCCAGTGCAAATCTACCAGTTTACCTACAAGGATAGTACAGGAGACTATCTGTGTCTTTTGGGGACATTTCAGCAACTTCACAGGTGCTGACAGCCACCTGGGAAACAGAATGATTGTATAAGCTTTGAGCAGTATGAATTGCAACAGGAATGAACTGCAACAAGGATGAATTGCAAATCTTCAATTCTTCCCCACATAAGGGGGACTACACAGATAAGATTAGTTGAATGACAGGCACTGTACACTACATCCAAATGCAGCTGGAATGTACTTTTTTTTATCCCTTCTCTCTCATGTAAATTACTGGTAGGGTCTTTCAGAGGTCTTGCTTTTCATGTGTGTCCTCATAATTACAAAGCAGGTATTGGCCTGAATGCAAGTTTTTTGGGAATAATTTTTATACAAAAGTGTTTATAAGGTGTTACAAAGAGACTCCCATGAGAGAAATATATTTTTAGGAAGTGATTTGTCATCAGTGTGAAAATGCAGTTAAAGCATTTGGGCTACTTGATCCCTCCTAGGGAATACCTGTTGCATTACTAGAATAGAGTGACATTAAAGAATTAAATAATCATAGACTGCTTCAGAAATGCCTGTGTGAATCTGGTCACTAGCTACATTCTGATCAATTTGCCTTTTGGCAAGACTGCGCCTCTGATGAGCTCCTGGCTGCCCGGGCAGAGCTAGTCCCCTGCAGCACCATCCAGCTGATCCGTGTGTTAGAGTGGAATAGCCCATGGGGGCCCTATCTGAAAGCCAGACTTCCAGTTCCTAACAGAGTACGGATACTTTGGAGCACTTCCCATATGTACTGTGTGTATAAATAAAACATGAAGCATGCTAGACTAGCTCCAATTAGGAGCAGCAGTACACTTCCGTGAAATGGAACTACATTACCATATAAACCATATGAATTTTCAGAAGTAACCAAGAGAAACTTTTCCAAAGTTTTCCCAAAATATTTTCCAAAATATTTCCAAATATTTGCAGACAAACCAAAGCGGAGATGAAACAAAGGATGAAAGTAGTAAAATTATGTTCCTCCTCTTTTTTGGTAGAGAGAGAAAGGTTTAGAAGGAGCTGGAGCTGTGATTACATATAGAGGAAAATTCCAACAGTGTGGTAAATTATTAATTAATATTGATGCACTATCAATCAGCGTAGTGCATTTATGGAGTATTCAAAGTTAGAGAGACAGGCTAATTAGCAGTCTAGAGGGAAGGCCATTTGAGAAAGCACAGTAAAAACTTTGGCTTGGATTTACAGTGGTATTTATTTACAGATTTTATGGGTGTAATTGAATCTGTGCATCCAGTGGTTTCATAAAGTCAGTTACTAAGTACTTAGTAGTGAAAAAATAAATCTGACTAGACATTTTTTCAAGATTAAATGTAATGGAAATGTATGCACTGGACAGGGACAGGAGTTCCCTCAGACCAATCCATCACACCAGTTCCAGAACTGCTCATTTGATACAAGAAAATTTACAGGTTATTTAGCCAAGTAAATACTGAATTTCTATTCACCCCAATAAAACATATTCCTCTGTCTGTGCAATATAAAAGTACATCTACTGTGACAGTTAAAGACTATAGTGATTTTGGATATTATGTGAACAGAGATCCACATGCATACCAATTTTCTCCTGGCAATAACATCTCTTGTACAGTGCTAAACCATGACATACAGCAACACAGATTGATTAAAATACTTTCAGGAGTTTTTCTACAGTATTGACATTCATCTTTATGCTTATTGAAAACTATAGCTTTTGAGACTATTTAAAATGGTAGTGCCTAAGTTTGGAAATGGCAGTTTTGGAGTGAGAGAATTTGGCCACAGATGAAATTTTACTTATGGCATAATTTCAAGCAATAAATCAACCATTTGTTGTTCTTTTTAAAACAATGTCTGATGACAGTCACTTTTCTGGGGTGGTTTGAGTCATATTGTTTAAAAGCCTATCATTAAAGCCTATCATCAAAATCAACTTTCCTCCTTTACTTTAGCATTGCTGTAAGGGTTAATGCCTGCATTATGCAGGTTCATTCATATTTCCTTTTCAATCTCATTGAGAAGGAAAAAAAAAAGGCAGATTTGAAATTGTAATTCAGATTTCATTTTAAACTGCTTATCTCTGTTCGCCTTCTGATTAAACATAATTTTTTTGGAACCAAAATGTCACATTATCTTTATGACCACGCTCTCCATCAAAGCAGTAAAAGCTTGAAGGTTTACTGCAAAAAGGGTTCCCCTTACCGGTGACTCGGTGTACTACAGCACTCAAATCCCCAATACGGTTTTAAACCTCTAAAATGATTTAACCCAAAGCAGCTGCTGATTGTATGTCTTGACTTGAGGATCCCTCACACAGTCTTTCTTCAAGGCTTATGCACATGTTTAGCAAACATATGCCAAATAATCAATAAATACTGGCTACTGGATTTGCAAGTGTCCTTATTATATTTGGATACTTTTCAATAGGAGGGACACATCTGTGCATGTGTGTAAGTGCGTAAGCAAACATTATGTGCTAAGATACCAATCATGATATTTACTGCTATCATACGTGTACATTATAGTTATATAGGTGTTTTATGCTGACATGTCTTCTGCTGGTATCTACACATCTATAACATACAGAGAACAAGGTGGGAAGGTCTGTAGTCATATTTCCTCACGCTGAAGGTAAAGAAGGAAACCTTAATTTGGAAGGCTAAATTAAATATGTCTGCTGCAGTCAGGTCAGGGGCTTAGAAAACATCTCAGGTGCCCAGGCTAGTCACCTTAGAGTTAGGCTCAGCTATGATAGTGCTGGGGCTACACTGCAGCATAACATGAAGCAAGTTTACCACCCGTCAGCACTGAAGGGCAGAGATACAGCCTCTCCCATGCTTCCCGTCACATATATTGTTTGCATATGCCCCTATACTTATCCCTGCTACACAGGCAGACACACTCTCATGGGCTGTTGGAAAGCTGGCTTGGCAGAGAAAGCTCCTTCCCCCGCAGGTGCTCTCCTGTGGCTGGGGTACAAACAACTCATCTTATACATGCTCTCCTGAATGATCATGATCCCCTCCATACAGTTCACACACAAACACATGCCTCAGTGCAGGCACAAGTCAACTGCCAACATCTTGGCAAGGGCGTACCAGGGTTGAGCGTGGTACAGCCCACTGTACCACATGCCCACTGGCATCACAGCTAAGCTTGGTCCTTGCTATGCAGTGAATGGCTGTTTCGATCCTGATTACAGCCCATGCCACAGCCCAAGGCCACAAGGCTTCCTGGGACTCAACCCTCACATCAGGCAAAGCTAGACAGATCCAGGCAACCCCTGCTTCCAGGACATCCCCTGATCAAGAATCACTGCTTCCATGGCTCATTTTGTAGTATTGCTTGCTGTGGTGGGATTCTCCCACCTCCAGGTTTTTAAGACTCTCAGCTGTGGGGGTTAGGTTCAGAGGCTGTATTTTTTAACCATTTCCAGTCTGAGTGGAGAAATACTCCACAATGCCTATGTCTGGACTATTTTTTTATTATCGTGCACCAGAGGAAGATTCAGCGGGTATGGGACCCCATTAACGACAAAGCTGGGATTCAGAAAATACATGAACTTCTCAGTTATACAACATCCCAAAATCACATTCTTATGGGAAGTAAAATGCAGATTCCCACCCATTTTCGAGGATTTCCTCTTCATTGTATGAGGTAGCAACAGCACTGGAAATCCACATTGGATTTCTAACTAATTTTGAGGCTAAAAGCTGTGAAAGCAAGTCAGAATACTAGAATGGTGCTGTGAAATAAAACAAAGCACAATAGTCTGATGTTTCCTTTTCAGTAGTCATTACTGTCACCACTTTTTTGCCTGTGTTTTCAGGCAAAAAGATGAAACTTCTAATATTTCTTAAGTATCTCATATCCTCTACTCCAAGCACTAATCTAAATGAGAGTGCTGAAAGCTGACATGGGAATCTTCTGACAAGAGGATCAAACTCCACTGAAATAATTTTTAATTTAAAACTGGAAAATCTTAAATGATGGTTGGTAGAAAACCCGAAAGTGTTACTCTACTCTGACTTGCTTTCAAAGGAGAGAGAATCTATGCTACAAATGGCCAAGTGTCTGAAGCATCTGTTTGGCCAGGATGTACATTGTAACTAACTGAGGCATCTGCTTTTGATGGTGCCTTTCTGGGCTGTTGTAGGAAGCAGCCTGCACTAATAGTCATGTATGCCATTTTTGGCAGTAGGCCTGTTTCCTTAATTAAAGTAGTTTCATTCATACAATCAATAAACACACATTTCCTTCCTAAATATATCTTGAAAAAATGTTAATTTAGATAAAGAGTAATATAGTATTTGGCTGCGCTATAATATTATTAAATCAGTATTTGAAGGAGATGGGGGAACATCTTTGAGAATATCAATATCTTCACTAATGGATTAATAGTTTGTCACATCCTTAACAATAACTTAAAAAAAAAAAAATCAATATTTAAGCCATGTTATAACAACTAACATGAAAAGTCTGGGTTAAGGCTGCTTCTTTTGGTCCCAAATCTAAAAAACCCCAAAATACATAAAAGGAGAATGACATAAATTAAATACCTTAGTACTTAGGATTTCCTGACCAAGTCAGCTTCTTAACATTGTTTGAAGCGTATTTATGCCCTGAATACCTTTTTTTTAAAAAAATAATGCATACTTTTTAGATGTAAATCACTTACTTTCACACTTAACTAAGAATTTTAACTAAAGGCTTGAACACCAAGACATAATTCCTTTTGAGAACCACTGGATTTCAGGTTAGACCCCCAATTCTACTCCAAAGAGCACTTTGCTCTAAGCAGAGGCAAAGGGGCATATTAGTTTGCTCCTATTTATCTTCTCCTGGCATCATCAGAGCCTCGCCACCATGTGATGAAGCAACGAAGGCCTGTGTGTTTGGGGCAGGGGGGCTACCCAGAGCAATCCGTGTGCTATCTCAAGAGCGATAGCTGCTCTCTAAACCACCCCACCGCCATTCTACCAGCACCTCTATCAGAGGTGATTTCCTGCCTCCCCTCCCAGGAAAGTCATATATCTCTTCACCACTGAGATTTGAAGCCATAAACACCCACCTGCTGATGCTGTGCTTTGCCCACAGCTCTGCCTTTCACTCCTCCATAGCACAGCAGCTCAGAGAAGTCTTTCACCGCGGCAGCCATGGTGGTGGCAGAGACAGGCTTGCCAGGGCCAGAGGCAAGGGGAAGAGCAGGGTCCCTGAATGGGAGAAAAAAAAGCTTCAGCCCCAAACTGATGAGAGGTGATGAGAAGTATCAATGCAGAACTACACCTATGCATTGTGAAATCTCCTCCTGCCTTCTCCACTTTCACTGTGCAGGCATAGACACAGCAAGGCCTGAGGTAAAGCAGGCATCACGCTGCCTCTCCTTGCCTGGTCCTTGCCATTTCCTTCATTCCTCTCTGCACACACACACAGTCAGCTCCCTGCACC
This sequence comes from Phaethon lepturus, assembly GCF_000687285.1. Taxonomy (NCBI): domain Eukaryota; kingdom Metazoa; phylum Chordata; class Aves; order Phaethontiformes; family Phaethontidae; genus Phaethon; species Phaethon lepturus. The sequence goes on along the minus strand of NW_010525002.1, from coordinate 36,033 downwards.
CCGAGTTGCCTTCTAGCTATGTGTTTGCATCGTTTCGAAGCATGTGGTGGTGGTAACTGTGTGACTAGATCAGAAGGAGCTTTTCAAAACTTAACTGCAACGATTACAAAATACCCAATCATGCTGAGTGATGCTTGGATGTGCCCACCTGAAAGGTGAAAGTGCAAGTTGTTACAGGGATGGGTCTACCCAAAATAGCTGTGCTAGAGCAGGAGATAATGTATGACTCAGAGCAGCAAAAGCAGAACAGATGCCCAAGGTGTTTATTCTGTTGATAAAAGCTGAAATACATCATGCATCTGTGCCCTAATTCTGTGATAACTGGGAGGTGTGAACAGAGAGGTCCTGACAATTACCTTCAGCGTGTTGCTGAACTCAAAAGGATGATGGGTTTCCAAAACACATTGCTGTATTAAGGAAGAAGAATAAAGCATGCTCAGCATTACAGAGTCCCAGTTACCTGAATAATGGACATTAATCACACAACAGAACACACTTTTTCAAGTTGTAAGACAATACTTCTTTCTCAGACAAATTCCCTAATTTCACATACATCCTGGTATTTACTGAGAATTGACTGTTGCATGTGCATTCCAAGGGACAGTATTTCTGGTTTCATGGCCTAGAAGACAGATGAAAAACAAAACTATAATTTGGAGGCCAATGCTGTGTCCAAATTAAATAGGAACTTAGGCTGCTCCAGCATCTTGTTAACTTAGCTCTGTGTTTCACAGTCTATCAGCCAGCTGATAGATTATGTGTGGGATTGTATTTGTAAGAGCAGTCTCCCTCAGACCACTTGCATTTACTTGCAGGAGTAACTGCCCATCAGTGGGAGAGAAAAGCAGAATCCAGTTTTTGATGTACAGAAAAGCAATTTGGTAATACTTTTCAACAAAAGGCCTCTCTGCATTGATGCATCCCTTTTTCCTACTGAACAAGGTACAATCACAGCAAGTTAATTTTCTTTTACTGAAGCATTTTTGGTTGTCTGTCCCCCCCTTTTGTTTGTTTTTGGTTGTTTTTTTTTTTTGTTTGTTTGTTTTTTTTTTTAAATTGGTGTTAGAGCAGGGGAAGGCATTACATGGTTGGACACCTCTTTTTCTTGCCCTGACTGGAGGGGTCAATTCTCAGAATAAGATTCTAGACATGGAGGCTTCACCCAGTGTGAAGGTGTCCTTTTGAGATTCACTCAGCAGCAGTTTTTGTAAAATAGACAAGAAGTTAGTGAATGGCCAGGGATAAGCAGCAAAGTTCATGTGCTGTAGATTTATTGCATTTTTGGCTGACTATAGGAAAATACCCTATTTTGGAGTATTTATAGGAAGCTACAGAATTTCTTGTTATGTATATTTTACATGTATTGAAAATTAATATAGTCCACAGTGTCTATAAATTTCACAGACTTATAACTGGCAAATACATAGCACATCCTCTTGAGAAATGCTGGAAAAGTCTCCCAAGGTTTGGTTCTTCCCCATCTAAAATCTGCATTGAACGAAGCATCTGCTTGCCATTCTTAATCCCCTGGAAAATGGCTCAGAAAAGTCCCATTTCTCATTTCCAAAAAGACCACTTAATTCTATCTGTGTGGTACTGCAAAGTGAGCATAAATTACCCATTCTCTTCCTACTTATATTATTGTAAGACAAGTGACTTCAGTGCAACTAATCCTGATTTACATCAGTGTAAACCAGGAGAGACATAAGGGCTCTAAATTTCTCTAGCGTTTGTTTTCATACAGTATTTTCTCCTTCTGATGGCTACCCATTAGCCTATAAATCTTAGTAGTCCTAAACTCATACAGCTCATTAATTTTTTAAGTGGTTTGTCCTATTCTTAGCGATATACTTGAGCCAACTCTGGCAGCGGTATCTCCTGATCCCATTTCCTGATCCCACCAGAAGGCGCTAGTCTGAGGAATTTGGTCTCAGCTTTACCTCCATGCAGGACCCTGTAAACTGTCCTGATGTCTGATTGTGCATGTCTTAGTGGTGCCCTAGGACTTGCTCAGCAGAGTGTAATATTTGAATATTTACATTCACTCCTTCTGTAACTTTGTCATTAACCAACTCAAAATCCCCAGTCTGTAGCATTTGCAAGCAGAGACACCAGTGACAGTAATGGTACCTATAAGTATTCCCAATGGAAAGGATGAACCCCGTAGGTTTCCGAGGTACTCGCCCCCTCCTCACTGCTCTCTAGATAACATTTTGACACATGCTACGTGGAACAGATGTCACATTGAATCTGGAGCAACAATGTTAATCAATTAAAATGTCAGTTAAGAGATTATTCAGTACGCTACAGAGAGAAAATGGAGTCTTAGGACTTCTCATCCACACTGTATCTTAGGAATCAAATGACATACTCATGAAACAAAGCATTAGAAGGACCATCAGAACGATCCTTCCCTGCCTCATCAAGCCTTTAAGCTATGGCTTGTTCAAGGGTTTTACAAAGTTGATAACCCTCTCTTCAATCGTTACAGGGCACTGTGCTTGCATCCAATAGTTTTTTATTAGAGAGTGATATCACTAGAGATTTAATGGTTTAAAAATACTTGCTACTTTGATCAATTAATGAGTATAACACCCCTGGTTAGTCTTCCTATACATATGAACCTCCCTAAAGTAACAATTGCTAGAAATAACTTTCCTCCTGTATTGGAAACTGAAATTATTGCATAGCAAAACATCAACCTTACATCCCCCTACTTATAAATTCCTAAATTATGTAGTAATTTGTATTTACACAGTTTACATATTTTTTCCACCTGATTTAAAATAATTTTACAGAGCATTCTTAGAGCTGTATTACTTCAGCCTTCCCAAATGCCGAGATACAGTTCCTGTAAGAAGGAATTCACTATATCAGCACCACTGAAATTAGACAGAATTATTCCCTTTCTATAGTGAAGCATAAGAAATTAAGTGACTTGTCTCAAATCATACACCAAGCAGTAGTGCAGTTAGGAAAGGACTTTGGATTTTTTCATTCCCTATTCTTCTAACACAAGCAGTATAGCACCATGAGGACACCTTTCCATGCCATTTTTCTTAAAAAAATTGTTCATTTTGTCTTTGCACAGGGTTGCTATTGAACAATGTCTGCTACATTTCCATTCCAGAGACACTTGCCTATCACCTGGTACAACAGGAAATTAAGACTGTACTTAAAATTCGCACAGTGCTTTGGGGCTTCTGTGGATCAAAGGTACCTTGGAAATGCAAAGTATTTCATAATTTTAACTGAACAGCTTAGCTTCAGAGTTGTTTCTCTCTAAGTAATAAATTAGCATTTCCTCTTCTAGTTGCTGTCTTTTGGTCTCTGCTATCTTTAATGTGAATTTGCAGCTGTCAAAATGAATAATATGCAGCATCAATTTAAACCCTGCTTTTCGATAAGTTCAGCATAATAGTTTCACTTTGTCTCGATTCTGTTGATTGCTATTAAATTCTAGATTGTTTTAAATTCCTTGAGAACATCTTGGAAGTATCAATTATAAACTGTAGGCATTTATTAGAATTCAGCTTGAGATAGAGCACTCTCATTTGGCTGGAAAACATTTCTTTCTGTTCCTTGCACTTAATACAGACGAGGTCATGGAAATATAATTTGCCATTTAAGAAAGTATAGCATTTAAAGAAGAAATGTTATCAATTATTGTAGAGATTAGAAAGAAAAGTACCTTTCAACAAGGCCAAGTCCCGCACCTGGATTGGGGCAACCCCCGGTATCAGTACAGGCTGGGGGAGGAAGGGACTGAGAGCAGCCCTGCCGAGAAGGACTTGGGGGTCCTGGTGGATGAAAAGCTGGACATGAGCCGACAATGTGCGCTCACAGCCCTGGCGGCCAACCCTATCCTGGGCTGCATTAAAAGAAGTGTGGCCAGCAGGTCGAGGGAGCTGATTCTGCGCCTCCACTCTGTTGAGACCCCACTGGGAGTCCTGCGTCCAGCTCTGAAGCCCTCAGCACAGGAAAGACATGGACCTGTTGGAGCGGGTCCAGAGGCGGCCACAAAAATGCACAGAGGGATGGCACCCCCCTCCTGTGAGAACAGGCTGAGAGAGTTGGGGTTGTTCAGCCTGGAGAAGGCTCTGGGGAGACCTTATTGCAGCCTTCCAGTACTTAAAGGGGGCTGATAAGAAAGATGGGAACAGACTCTTAAGCAGGGCCTGTAGCGATAGGACAAAGGGTAATGGTCTTAAACCAAAAGAGGGTAGATTTAGACTAGATATAAGGAAGAAATTTTTCGACACGAGGGTGGTAGAGCACTGGCACAGGTTGCCCAGAGAGGTGGCAGATGCCCCATCCCTGGAAACATTCCAGGTCAGGTTGGACTGGGCTCTGAGCAACCTGGTCTAGTTGAAGATGTTCCTGCTCTTTGCAGGGGGGTTGGGCTAGATGACATTTAAAGGTCCCTTCCAACTCAAACTGTTCTATGATTCTACCTTCATATAGAGCATGGATGGAGGTGAAGAATCACACACAACTTGCTTTTTGTCCATCTACACAGTTCATGATTGGTCAAAGTAATTGGAAAAGAAGTCATCTGAAAACACGAGGCTCAAAAATAACACCATTCTCCCTATTCACAAAGTAAACTTTCCTCTGACTTGGAAATGGAAAATGAAGTAATTGATTCTTGCAGGTCAAAAGATTTCTAGAATAATATGCCTTACAACATGCTCCCTAGGAAACTTGTTATTTCTGCATGAATAGATGTTCTAGTGGATAGGAAGTATGTATGCCATTTGACAGTAAAATCCTGCATAAGCTCCTCCTTTTATTTTAATTTGTAATTCCAAATGTTTGTTGATACTCAGAATAAACTGCAACATCCATAGTTTTTCTCCACTGAACACAGCTGACACGCAGGCACTTTTCACAGCCTCAGCTATTTACACAATACTTGTATAAGAAATCTCCTTGTCCCTCTGCTTTGCAAAAAGTAAAATGCTTGTATCACTGAGATCATTATTAGAAATAGACTGAGAAGACAATGTCTAGGAATAGATTAAGGTTGGTCTAGAGCTTAAAACTGAGACTGGAGTTAAAATTCAGACTGCATGATACTGAAATCTTGTTGGCTTCTGAATTTTTGTTCAACAGCATGGATGATCTCATAAGATCATGTGGAGGGTGTTTATAGTGTGTTTGACAAATACATTTATTTTTTTACATCTTATTTGTTACTCTACATATTCTCTAGCTACAAACCATCCAATATGTGAATTTTCATCTGTCTTGTATGCAAATATTAAGCAACCATTATTTAGGTCAGATGAAGATATTCAGTCTTTTCTTTTTAGTCTACATCCTGCTTTTAAACCCTGCTTTGACCTTTTACACTTAAATCTAAACATCATATTTTCTATTAATTATTCTGACTGAAGTCATCACTAATGTTGATACACTGATTACCAAGTCTTCTTGATTAAAGCTCAAGTGGGAACCAAATTGCTACCAAATGTGTACTGTTTTCCATTTTTAATTCTTCTTTCAAGGACGCTGACAATTTCAACCAGAAAGATTCACGAAAAATTCCTTACTGCTAACAGGAGTCTTGAATTTCTTACTTCCCTGATCTGGAGCAATACCATTTATTTCCTCCAGACCAATAAAACAGAAAGGGTACAGCCTCGGGTCCTGGCCAGCTTCACCTTGGCCTTGATTTTAATGTTGCAGGTGAAACTTCATTATATAACTGGACAGTTATTTGTGCTTGAAATTACATGTCTAAATTATCAGGTAGAGTCACTGATGTAACCTTTGGCATAGGTGGAATCCCAGCATGAATCAGATGATTAAAACGTATGTACCTGAACATTGATTCTTAATACCTGGTATTGTTTCCAAATAACAATGCATTCAAGTGAAAGAGGATAGGAAATTTTCACGCCAATGAGCTATGTCAGTTTAAGGAAATGCATAAACATGAGATTTAATTAAACTGGGAAAAAAGTGGCAAAAGATTACTGCACTTTCAGAGCCCCAAAGCCCATGAGATGAAATGGATAACATATAAATAATATATAATTACAGGTATAAATAAAGAGAAATGGAGAGAGGGAAAGTGATAGATAAGCTAAAGATAGGAGGTAGAATATAATCTTTAGCACAAAGCACTATATAAGCACGTCTGCTCCAGTTTTAATCTTTCCCTTTCTGTTATCCACGGTCTCTTAGTTGCTTTTCCTGTTGCTTTTTTATTCCATCTCAGTTTGCCATTTTTTTTCCTCTTTCCACTCTTATGTTTTTAACCTGTAGCCCTTGATTACAGCACATTAAGTTTAGTGTGGCATCTATCTTACCTTTTCTAAATAATTTCTGTCTAAAAAAAGTCTTTCAGAAAATTAGCATTGAGATTCCTTTTTTTTCAGAACAATAAGCTGATCTGGCAGAGGACTTCTGGAGAGGCTATTTCACTGTTAAACTGGGCCAACTACCTTAGATGGAAGTGGCTAAGTAAAAATGGATGATTCATAAATAGCTGTGCACGCACACAATTCAAATCTGGGGCTTCCTGCAGTGATGGTATTTATTGTTCTCAAATCTAAGCATTCATGCAGTGGGTAGTGAATCCAGGAAAGAGAGTTTAAAAAGTCATTTCAGACTTGTCCACTTTCTTGCCAGACACAAGCTTGAATTCTGTTTGGAGCCTTTGTGCATGGTGGTTAAGAGGTGATTGCCTGCCTTTTTGTTTTTCATCTCTCCCCATCCCAGCACAGCAAGTAATCAAGCAACCAAGGAGAAATGAACTAGAGTGGGCAGAGTAGGAGAGTTTCCAGGAGAGACAGGGAAAAGACAGAGAGTTGGGGTCTCCCCTTCCTAGTAAACTACGTTCCAAAACCACTGCAAAATCTTCCACCTCTTTGTGAGGTGGGAAACTAACCCATGCTCTGTCTGCCACTGGTGCTCAGCCTCAGCCCAACCTCAACACCCTCAAGATGCAGCCTACTCTTGTGCTTGAGCTTATCCAGGGCTGGTGACCTCCTCTCACCAGCAACAGTCTGAGCCCATGTCTGGTTGCAACAAATGTCAGAACATTTATGCTACTTATGTTCCCCACAATGTTGATGGGGAAGATGGAAAAATTGCATGTCATCAGGACCATTCAGCCATAGAAGAAGTGTGCTGCTTTATTCAGTGTCCAGAAACCCACATTTACACTGACGTCAGAACTGCAGTGAATCCCAGCATGCTACTGGAAGCTGTGAGGGCTTATAGAGCTGCCCGACCCACAAGAGCCAGACTGCTCCCCTGGACTCTGTTGAGCATAGACGCAACTGGGGAAGCAGAGCAGAAGCCTCCTTCCAGGGCTCCTGGCATCTGTATGCCTCTGCCAGGTCAGATAAAGCTTTATGCCACTGGCAACACTTTGTGGGTAAAAGTTGGGTTTACTGGGTTGACATGACACAGGCTGCTCTGTTTTCCATAGAAAAGACAGCAACTGGAAGCTGAGCAGAGTATTACACAGAGCTGTAATGACTACGTACACTATACAACATTCATCACTGCTATTGAAGACCATAATACATACATGACTATTTGATATATGTCCTCAAAAAGGTCATCCAGAAGCATATCCTGGGAAGCTCCTCCTGGCATGAAGTGCAAGACCAGCCAAATTATTTTAATTCACCAGTATATTTTTAGAGTTCATTTAAACCATTTTGTCATGTATATTCTCTTTTAAAGAATGATACATCACCACTGACAGTCAGTGCATACTGTTTTCATAGCCTAGCTTTCATAACTATTATGAACAAATATCACAGTGGTATTGTTATAATGAATTACAGTGATGTGTTTCTTGAGAGAGTGCCAATGACTGGTTTATATCCTCCGTGATGTTAGTGTCATAAGAAACGTGGCACAAATC
>NW_010525002.1:6336-28114 GCF_000687285.1 Phaethon lepturus | reverse complement strand
CAGTATCTTTACGCCAATAATGCTACACTTTTTTTTTTCTTTTTAAACAGTTTCCTCTGAACATTGATGTATAGCCTTTTAAAATTTTATTTTAGTATGGTCAATGATATAACAACACTTACTAAGTTTGAAGTTCCTTTACTGTAATCTGGAAATAGTTTTCATCTGAGTCTCACCAACAGCCAAACATAATAAAATATGTATCAGCCAAATAATGTTACACAGAGGCTCTCAGGACTACATAAGGCTCTCATACAGTTGTATGGTCCTGCTGTATCAGAGTTACAGAGTACTCCAGTACAAGCAGACAAGGAATCACCGAGCTCTTCCCATCCACTTGTAGCTTATCTGGGAGGCAAAGAACATTTAGCAATGCTGCAGAGAACCCTCATCAGGATCCTGTTCGCACACCTGTCCATTAGAGGCTGGTGACAAGCTTTGAGCTTTCCCTGGGGGTGCCTTGCTCCCAGTCACTGTGCGCTGTCTCTGCACTATGACTGGTGCCTTGCCAGCCCTCCCAGATGGACTGCTTCCTTCAGGAATGATGTGCCAGCAGGCACCCTTAGCAAGACATGGCTGGATGAATGAGAGGTTCATTTTCATACGATCTGTGTGTGTGTAGGAAATGTCATATGTTTGCCAGCTGCTTGTTTTGAGATAGGCTTGTAGTTGAAGCCATTAAAAAAAAAAATAGGATTTTAAAACTTTTTTCTTTTTTTGTGGCTTTTAATCTAGCCTACCCTGTGAGAACAATAGTTCATTTAACTCCAGCTGTGTTCCACCACATTAATTTCAATAATGCTTGGTCTACTGAACATACAGAATTAAGTACCTGTGTGTTCTGAAGTGGCATAGATATTTTGTCTTAGGCGCTCAGAAAAAATTCTGCACAAAAATATACTAAGGTGAAATTATATGTGAATGTATACCTGGCCATGGCTGAAATGGCAACATTTGCTAACAGATACACTGCACAGTATGGTAAGCATTTTTTTTAACATACAGAGTAAGATATAATAGCAATTACCTTTGCAACTTTGCTACTCTACCTAACACATTAAAAGTTGCCTTCACAATAGTAACCCATCCATAAGAGATTCTAAGTACTCCAGCTCTTTCAGTATCTCAAGAAGTTTTGGATTTCACAATGCTCCTTTTGCTTCCCACACAAAGATATTTCTCTCATTAGAAAAACAAAACCTGAAACCCCCAAAAAACCAAACCCAAGCAAGAAAATTTCCAGAATGATAAGGAGATCAAAAATAGTGAGTGAAAACAAAAAAGTCTTTGCCTAAAAGAAGCAAAAACCCTAAGGGGCTCAGAGCTGCATTTTTTAATTTGACAGGCATTTAGAAGTGTAATTGATGGGGCAGTTAACATGGCTCTTGACCAAAACAGTTCATATGCGATAGCAGTGTCACATTTATAACATGCCAAAAATCATGCTAAGATTTATTCCATGAAAACACAACTACTTTATAAAAAAGGAGAAAAGAGTTCCTGTATGTTAATAAATGTATTAAAAGTTTCAAGTTTGAAGTGGTATGTTGTTATTTCAGATTATTTCTACAAATAAACACAACGAAGACATTTTCAAAAGCTCCCTTTTCTCTGTTCCATTAGGCTATGCTACCTTTGCTACAAATACAATAAAGCAAATTGTCTACAGTCCGGGTTTACAGTGGAAACCAATTGCCTCCCAGACCGAGGAGAGGGAAGACCAGGTCATTTATCAAAAATCACTAATGCCTAAAGCCATGGGTCACTTTTCAACCCAAAGGGTAATAGTTTTTCTTTTCAACTACAAATTCCAGTCTAGACGTGCTTTATGATACCTTTTGAAATGCCTTTTTGCCTAAAGTGTGCTCTAGTGTCAGTTACCCTCAGCTGAGGCTTCTTTATATGAACCCAGAGACACCTGCCTTTCACAGGCAGTAGCAAAGCCTGAAATAGATACGCAGAAGAGTTCAGTGCACGATTTTTTGTAGGTTGGTGCTCACTGACTACCTTTCTAGCACCTAGAGCACTTGCAAGTAAAATACATATACACACATGTAATTTGGCATTATATTACCCTGTAATATTGGTTACTGTAGTAAGTTTGATCCATAATGAAGTGGAGGAATAGACACACACACTCACAACTACAGGTATTGTTCTCCACTCATATGGCATGGTAAGCTCCAGAAAAATGTATGGAAAGACAGTTGCTGCCACTAGGATCTTAGAGTCTAGCTCTGTCATCAAGCCAGACATGCTGTAACTTGACAGTTTCTCCTGACAACATTTACTTGCTGCCTTATGCTATACAAGAACTTTGGGCATACCGTAGTGAAAATTAATCTTAGTATATCTGTAGCCCTCTGAGACAGCTTGCTACTAATTACAAAGGTTACATTTCTTACAGGTGCATGGGGTCACTGTTGACATTTCAGCTCTTAATGGCCTTTCTTCAAGTACACACCAGAGCACAGTACGTCTGTTGCTTAGAGCCATGCAGGACTCAAAACCACCAGTGGAGCCAGCCATCAGACAGTAGTGAAAAATTTACTAGTTGCATTTAAAGTTCCTCCTGTATCTTAACAATTGCTAGAGAGAGAAGCATCACAAGGGACTACTCAGTTGTCCTCTACCAAATGACTTGAAAAAAAGTTAAAAACCTGCAGCACACTACCTGTTACATGGCAGCAGTTTGAGGTGATTAAGTTCGAGCAACCTGAAGGCTGCGCGTTTCCCTCAATGCTGCAAAGCAAAGCTGAGGCACACTGACAAGTCACAGTGCAAGCTCTCTCTGCCCTACTTTTCTTCCCCCTCCTATAGATAAAAGACTACAATTTCCAGGAGCTGGCAGTCCTGCAGATTGCACGAACATTAATTTCCCAGGAAGATAGGAATTCTAGTTTAGAGAGGGTCATCTCTCCAGGCTACATACCAGTTAAACTAAATGTCTACTACAAAAAGAAAAAAGGTCTCAAATACCAGCACGTGGTAGCCATAAATACTAGTTTATGAATCATGACTAACTTGGAAAATATGAATAAAGGTGAAAGTAGTGAAAACAGTGACTGAAAATTTTATGACTGAACATGCTGAATTTGATTAGTTATGATTAATGGGGGTCACATTTTCTTCCTTGTAAATAGTTGAGTAATTGCTGTAAATCCATGAAAATATTCACAAAAAGTGAAAGGTTTTAGCACAAACATCAACCCACACAGGAAATATGTAATGCGTTACTACAGAGCTGTTCAAAACCTGAATTCTTTACAGCTTTTGATATTACAATCAGTTTTCCCTTCAGTTTCTGGCATCATTGTCCATTTCTTCACCCAAACATGATCACAGAACATCCCTGTGGCAAATGCAACTCCAAGCTATGTGAAAATTATTATTAAAAACCATGCACACATTATTAACTAGTTTGAATTTTTACTTTTAAAAAAATTTAGTCACTATGTTCACGGATCTAATAACATCACTAATGTATCAGCTAAAAATAGCTGGGGCCAAAATGAGAATGTGTCAAAAGGCAGATCTTTAAAATGGCCTTCAGTGCTGGAACAGTGATACAAACATCTGCACTGAGTTTTGCTTGGTTAGAGAAAGCAGGAGACAACTTAGAGACCCACTTTTGTCATAAAGAAACACCCATGATGTCACACTCAAAACATGATCAAACAGTCTGCGGGGGGTAGAAATGAAAAGTCCCATTCGGTCTGTCCCTAGAGCTTGGAGACTGCTTCTCTCTGGTGCCCCTGCCACCTACCAAGCTGTCCACCAGCCTGCTGGCCCTCAGTCAGGAAAACTCCTCACATGGCTTGTGATAGACCTAGTACCCATGAAAACTATACCTGTTTAGGCTGAACAAGTGTTTCCCTTTTCAAAGCAGAAAAGTTTCTGAATTCTAATCTCCTGCCACCTTACCTAAGGAATCTTCATAGGCTCTTCAGGCAGACTTTACAGTTAAAGTGTTTTAACTCTGTCTCCAGGATCAGTCTTCTTATCCAGGGCCCCAGTGGTGATTTACACCATCCCAGAAGTCCACACTTGAGTTCTTCAAACTTAAAATGTAACATGACTGCTGCTACAAACTGAAGATGCAGCAAGGTGTATCAAAGTCGTTTCTGTATTTGAGGAATACTGCCAAGCTCTGCAAGCAACATTATCAAACTGTGTATCTGCCTTAAGTGAAAAGTATCAGCCAGCAAATGCCAGATGCAGGGTGTAAGAATGTTCCTTGTTGCTGCATCTCTCTGCAGACAGGAGCACAAAGGACCCACCGGGAATATCTTTCAGCTGTCAGGCAAAACTCAGGTTGGTTTACTGAAGCACCAAAGGTGCTCAGGTTCTGAAAGCCCTTCTGTCTCTGGAGACTCTCCTCTCTAATGAAAAACCGAAACATCTGCATTGCTTTTAAATCTCTTCAGAGGTTTTGTGTTTTCTGCTTCCAGTATGGCTAATGACATATGTTTTCAAAGTAAATAAATAAAAAAAATCCTATGTTAGCAATGAAAATATACTTTCATTCCAAGTGAGTTTGTCTTTTTTTCTCTCAAAGCACAATGTCCAACTTTATCCCTCAACTTTTATTTTCTTCATCTGCCTTGAACATACTTACCAAAATTTTAGCAAAAATGCTGCTTTCCACACTGAAAACCAGGACAGTTTCCCTTTTTTCCTTGTTCTTTGAAACCTCTTTTTTAAACACTTTCCTCCACAGTATCCTTTGACAGTGGTAAGTCCCTGCTTCCCCGCAGAGATCCCTTGAATATATCTTTCCTTCAAGCCTGCTCTTGCTGCTGCTGCTTGCCCCAGCCAGCACAGGCTGGCTAGTAACTAACTTAATGTCTCCGAGGCAGGTGACTCCTTTGCAACACTGTCAGCCAGGAGCCTGGGTTAACTGGCAGGCATTGCCCAAGGCTAATGCCTGGCCATCTGGGCATGAGCCTCTCTTGTAAGTGCAAACATAAACAACTATTATTACCTCGTGCTGTTGCAATATTAGCTGAACTGAGAACTTATGGGATACTTACAAAATTAATGACTGTAAAATTAACCTTCATTTTATTAAACTGATACAAGGATTCAGCGTTGTCTTCTTAAGACACAGTGGAAGTCTTTGTCACTGTCCTCTCATGATCAGGATGCTTCTGCCTCAGAAGGGAATTGTCAAAGATAGGAAGAGTTACCTAGCAGTAGGAGATTATTTTTCCAGGCACAGATAATCTAGGTTTCTGAAGTCTAAGACAACCTCTGCTAATGTCCGTCAGGTGAAAAGGTGGGAATTTTCACAAAAATACCCAGGTTGCAGGGAAAAGCCTATAGTCATCGTCCACTTTGGTACCGTGATATAAATGGGTTGTTGTGAAGGTTAAAATCAGACTGCTGAAAAGAAGCTGGGCAGGACTTTCATAGTAATATCCTCTAAAAACCATGAACAACGCCCAAAAGACAAGAGATCCAGAATGCCAGGGCATGGAGGAGATGATGGTGTAGTAGACAGCAGGAATTTAGCTATGCTGGGAACCAGGGAGCTGTCTGGAACAGGAGAAACCTGTGCAGGATGGATAGGCTGCCTGTTCAGCATAAAAACGAGCACATCACTATGGAAAACTAAAACAGCCACTGAGAAGCAACAAACCTAGAAGCAGGGGACAAGCCAACAAAGAGGAGCACCCACATCAGACTGAGGCAACCTATAAGGTGATCATAACTAAAGTGCAATGCATTTCTGAAAGAGTCAGGAGGAAAGTAAGAGGCACATTCTCAGCGAATAAGGAAGGGTAAATTAGGCTGCCTACTGTACCAGCTGAATGGCACAGGCAACAGGAAGCAATGGTATAAAGCCAATGCTTGGAAAGTGCTTCTACATTAATGCTGGAAGCCTAAAAAATTAGAGAGGGAGCTAAAATGCTTGGCACCAAATGACAACCCTGATATAACAGGCTTCTTGGAGTGTGAGGGAAGGAGGATAACTAATGAGATGTGGTATTACCTGCTTGATAGGAATGATGGAATAGGACACACAAGTCAGGGAGAGGTACTGTATGTGAATAATATTATACAGTGACATAGAATAAAAATATTATGGGGGAAAAACCAGCACAGTGGAATCCCTGTGAGCAAAAAGCATGGATGTTAATAATAATAGCATAGCTGTGCCACCAACACTCTGATTAGGGCAATGCCAGAATCACTGGCTCAGGAAGAGCTTCATGAAATTAGAGAAGCTGCAAATTTAGATCAGGTACAAATTCAAAGAGACTACAATCAACCTCACCAGACTGAGTTAATGCTTCATTAAAATACAGAAATCTAATGTTTTGGACACAAAAATGCTTGCTACTTAAAAAAACACATATTGGAGTTAGTCTCAGCTGGTACGCAGGACAACAGCTATTAATGGGAGAGGTGTTCTGCATTAGTGACCATTGTACACTATGGCTTAAAATTAGAAAAAGAGAAGGCTAAATAAATCTAGTTTGTGGCTGTTCAATTTCAAGAAAAAAATGTTAAAAACCCTTGCAATTATAAAAAAGTAAAAAACAACACCCCCCTACCCCCGCAAAAACTCTGAAAGGGTTAGTTCAAAAGCCAAGAAGTCTACAGAAAGCCTGACAGTCATGAAATACACTATACTAGAAGCTTAGGTAGTGTGTGTGACACAGACCAAGAAGAAAACAAAGCAGTCCAAACCCCCTCTGCATGGATGGCCCAATAGCAAAACAAAGGAAGCTTTCAAAGGCAAAAGATCAGCATTAAAAAAAAAAACAAACAACAAACCAACAAACACAAAATAGAAAGCTTTCTGAAGTGAGGACAGAAAAATCCCATAAAATAAAGCAGCCCCAATGTAAACAGGAAATAAAGAGGGCTAAAAAAGAATTTGAAGAGCGACTTGCAAATGATGCCCAAACTGATAGTAAAACATTCTTTGAACACATCAAAAGCAGGAAGCTATCTTGTGATTAGTGGGACCCGTTGATGACAAAGGCATAAAATGGATAAAATGCCACTGCAGATACTCAGTGAACTATTTGTTTCCACCTTTACTGCTGAGGTTGTTCAGGAGATTCTCATGCTTGACATACTTGTTGTAGCACATAGGTAAGAGTTTTTTTTATTTTGTAATGAAGTTACAGAAGATTTAAGGAAGACCAATTAAAATCATCAAGGGGACGGAACAGCTATCTCATCTACATAGTGTCTCCTACACTACATAGTCTAAGACACTTCTGTTGAGAGGGGAAAGCCAAAAAGGAGGTATGATCACAGTTTACAGTAGCAGAAAAAAGTGGATAGCTAAATGCAAGCAGGATCAAACAAAGCAAAATCCTGCAATACTAGGAAGAGTAGTAGGGGACTCTGTGAAACTATTAGGAGACTGATTTAATTCAGATAAAAGTACTTTTCACCTCTGGAACTTGCTGCCACAGGAGGCTGCTGAGACAGATAGGATCAACAGTTTCAATCAGGAATGAGGCAAACTCATGGGAAATGGGTCCATGAACACTAGAAAGAATATGCAGGTACACAGCCTCTAACATCCCTAATACACTGGCTGCGATGATGACTGAGTATGAGAACAGGCCATGGAAGTGGCCAACTTTGCCTGCTATCCCTCAACAGTCTCTCCTACTGCCTCTGATGAAGACAAAACAGGCTAGACCGATCCCTGGTCTCATGCAGTCAGTACTTTTTAATTAACTTCTACCCAGTTTCTACATCTCAGCTTGTGTTATGTTGCCTTTTTAATGTCTCAGCTAAACAGCCTATCCCATAACAGGCTGTGTCATTCTTACCATTTCCAATAGATTGCCATTGTTCCTACAACTTGGGTACGCATGTTCTTCTGTGGCTGATGTATGACAGAAGGCTGAATGATTCATAAGTGAATATCTAAAACCAAAAGTGATATATACCATTCCATAGCAGCAGTTATAAGGAAAAAAAACTTGATGTGTTTCAGATTTAATTCTTGATATCAAATACTTCTGTTTTTAACAAAGGGGACAAACTTAATTGGGAAACATGTTCAGAAAATTATATTAATATTGATTAACCAGGACAGAACTTAGTATCCTAGTGAGACCTATTCTAAGAGTAGTAAATAAAAATGTAAAGGAAAAGCTGGGGAATATCAGATCACAGTTAAGAGAAAGAAATTTACTCTTCTGCAGAGTAATTTCTGCAGCTTCTAATCTACAGTGTTGCAAAGCATACAACAGCAGGAAGAATGACTGAAAAGATGAATACTCTTATCCCAAAAGCATTGTAAATTACAGCACATTAACAGGAGTCACTTCGATATGGTCATTAGTACAAAAAATAATGCAACAAGCAACAGCACCCCTACTGTCCTTCATTAACAATCAGAGGAAGCACAAACAGATTCCTTAGTGCACACAAACCAGGCTCCCATCTGGAATATCCTGTATTTCCTTTCTCCTCAGAGTTTGACGAAAGGTGATAACAGATACTACAAATCATCAGCACAAGCTCACTTATTGGTTCGATGGAAATTCTGAGCAAAAAGATGTTGACAACAGTATCCCAACCATCTCTTTTTCTGATTTGTTGGTGCAGTACAACATACAATCATCAGAGAGAGAGTTTTACAACCATTGCAATAGTGTTTTCTATTTATAACTACTGGAATGTGAATTTATGGTCTGCAAAAGGCTGTAGAGTTCTGACTGACAGCCTGGGAGTCTCTTATTTCATAAACACTACATGATTTAATAAGCAAGAAATCAGGAAGCTGATTCTAAGAAATGAACCTACAGAAAGTATTTTTCAATCCGAAGACAACCATGCTGGTAAGTCTGAGGTTATCCTCTTCACGTTGTTAGGCACAGATGCACATGTGTTGCTGTACAGAAACACAGCAATTTGCAGGGTTTCTACAAACTCCTAGAAGGAAAAAAATGTTAAAACAGCGTGCTGAGGAGACAGCTGAATCAGAAGCCCACCATAAGAAATAAATGACTTTTCAAAGGAAGCATAATACATGCTTTTACTAAGGACCATTTGTTAGGGACTAACACATCATTTATTTTGAGTACAGCTTTGGAAAAAACTTTGCAAGGGTCATTATGGTTAAATCTGAAGATTAAATTACTAGTTTTGAATTTTCAAAACATTCTGTGCTAGTTTAACCTTGCTCCCCTTAAAGTCAAGAACAGGTTTTTCCAATGATTTTAATAGGAAAGGAACCAAAGCAATTCCGAAAGTTCTGCCATGGAGGTAGTTTAGCTTCCCTCTTTACAGAGTATTAGTTACATTTTTATGGGGATATCTAGACAATCTGGGCTGTAAGAGCTGGCTGAAGAGAAAGTTCTTATTAGCCCAATAGGTCTAGGAGTTCAAGCTTTTAAATATTTTGTTGAATTAAATTCATACAAGAATGTAGTGATAGGTCATATTTTTCTAAACGCAAAAGCTGTTGACAGAATTACAGTGTTCAACTTCAGAAGCTCTCAATGATTTGCACAGGCTTTCCAAGTGTCTTACAAACATTGTGTTAGCCTAAAACATCTCTGTGAAGCGGGCTACACCTATGATCATACCCCCCCCTTTTCTTTTTTTATACTGATAGAAGAGGTAAAATACAGAGGCTGTAGTAAAGAAGAACCTACATAGCCAATAGTCACACCACATGGAAATTTGTGGCTTCCCGACATTCGCCTGCAGAGAAAAGGAGAAGCCAGGGAATTGCTGGTGAGGAAAATATTGACCAGTGCAGTTCCTTGCTAGAAGATACTTTCCTGCCTGAAAACCCATGGGTTCCAGGAAGCTGGAAGCTGCACAGTAAGCCAGCCAAGTAATCATTAAAGTACTGAGTGGGGAGGAATCAGTTCTTGAAGGTAGGAAGGGCCTGAAACAAGCTGGACACTCAGAAAAAGGGTGAGCATGAAATAATGAGAGTCTGGTCCCCTTTTACCAAGGCAGGGTGAAGTCCACCTAATTTCATCTGTCTGACAGTTACAGGAGTCCCATCTGAACTGGCTGTCCATCCTCCCGTTAGCATTAATGGAGAGATACAGGCATTGCTGGGGTACCCCTAGTTCATCCCTCCATTTCAGAACATGTTCTAAGACAATAAAGTGCAGGCAGCTGAAGTTGATGACATGAAATCGACCTTGTGAGTGTCAGCTAATAATTATTTTAAGATGGGACAGATTTTCAATGAAGGGTAGACCTTCAGCTAGCTCTGCCCAGGACTGCATGTGGTCCCAGACAGCAGAGAGTTGTACAACCTGTAACTGCATTGCACTAACATGTAGTCCTGACTATGAGTGTAATTTCTGGTTTTTGTCTCGTCTGCACAGAAGCTAATGTAGTGGACACCTAACTAGTGTCACAGTCTGTGATTTGGGCTCACATATACCACAGCAATTAATAAAATAATGCTATGTTTTATAAAGTGCATACAGATCCAGAGTTAGACATTACTAAAGGACATTAAAAGGTTGTAGTATTACAATTAGATTTAGCTGCTCAAGTGAGCGGCTGAAAAAGTTCAGTGCTTAGTGTCACCAGATCTAATTTGTCCTTGAATTTGCATAGACAAACCCTGCTTCCTCCCTTCAAATTTCTTCTTGCGTATGTCCACCACTATTCATAATCAGCTGAACATACTATAGCTTCCTCACCTTTAACTTTACACCTTTAGTTGCAGAAGTCAGTACCTGATGACACAACTTTAAAAGTGTTATACTCGTTTTCCCAGAGGATACTGCTATGATTTGCAATGGAAAAACAACTTTGAACATTTTCCAAAATAGCAAACAAAAATTACATCTGTCAGCAGTGGGAGCAGATCTTACATTTACTTCTTAGGCACAGCTTCCTTTTGATATTATGGAGATGGAAGGGCTTGTTTTCTCAGCAGCAATTTAAAAATGTCATCCAGAAGTTTCAGAAAGATAACGCCTAAAGGTACTACATCGCACACCTTAGAAAGAAATCTGTTTTAAAAATCATCCCTGACCTACACTTCTCCCTCTGGGCACACTACACACCAGGCTAACATCTGCACATCTGTTCTTCATACCTGAGTGTCTCTCAAATGAAGAAATACAGAAAATAAACTACTGTCTAAATCAACAAGATATTGTATTACACTTTGTGGTTAAAGCAATCACAACCTCTTGGAAATGAAACCCTATCATTAATCATATGCATTTAACTTTATGTAAAATTCAATTAAGAACCACCTAAATGCAATTGATTGGTACCAAAATCATAGAATCATAGAATGGTTTGGGTTAGAAAGGACCTCAAAAGATTATCTAGTTCCAACCCCCCTGCCATGGACAGGGACACTTTCCACTAGACCAGGTTGCTCAAAGCCCCATCCAACCTGGCCTTGAACACTTCCAGGGATGGGGCATCTACCACTTCTCTGGGCAACCTGTTCCAGTGCCTCACCCTCATAGTGAAGATTTTCTTCCTTATATCTAATCTAAATTTACCCTCTTTCAGTTTAAAGCCATTACCTCTTGTCCTATCACTACAGGCCCTTGTAAAAAGTCCCTCTCCAGTTTTCTTGTAGATCCCCTTCAGGTACTGGAACGCTGCTATAAGGTCTCCCTGGAGCCTTCTTCAGGATGAGCAACCCCAACTCTCTCATCCTGTCTTCATAGGAGAGGTGCTCCAACCCTCTGATCACCTTTGTGGCCCTCCTCTGGACTCTCTCCAACAGGTCCACATCCTTCCTATGTTGGGGCCCCCAGAGCTGGATGCAGTACTCCAGCTGTGGGCTCATGAGAGCAGAGTGAAGGGAGTGAATCACCTTCCTCAACCTGCTGGTCACACTTCTTTTGATGTGGCCCAGAATACAGTTTGCTTTCTGGGCTGCAAGCGCACATTGCCAGGTCATGCCGAGCTTCTCATCAATCAACACCCCAAGTCCTTCTCGCCACTTAAGCCTGGCCTGGAAAATACGCAAGTAAGTGATATTGAAAATGGCTGCTACTGTATGACAGTAGCAGAATTTTCTTTGCAGCCAGTTCAAGCAAACTATTCTGCTGCCCAGTCTGCCTCTGAAATTATCTTTGTCCTACAAAATTCCCTTACCTTCTGTCTTTTTGATCCCCTAGATGCCCATCCCACCTTCTGCAGGTTTCACTATTATTTTTTCTCCCCCCCGCCCCTTTTTTTCTTTTACCTTACAATTATATGCTATCCGTTACAAGTCCACAAAAGCTTCTGTGAAAACAGTCTAATGATATTCATTAGGATGTAAGATTTCACATAAGCATAATTGACAGGGTCAACATGCAATACATATGTTCTTCCAGCTGTTGCTAGATGTGATCACCACTAAGATATGAAAGAAAGAAGTAGAGGGAGAATAATTCCTAAAAAACAACCCAGAATAAATAATTTTTCATAATGGAACTAAATGCATAGTAAGCACTGAGTCTTCCATGCTGAACCTACTCACATTTAGTGGTGAGTCATTGTTCCTGCCTCTCAGTGATGTCAATACATTCTTCTCTGGCCACACAAGCATTGCTTTAAGTTTTGTGAGGCAATGGTCTTTCATGGCCTTTCAAAACCCTATCTGGAAGCAGAGGTTTAATGAACTTCTGTGTCTGGTGCCAGCTTGCTTGTGAAAGAGAGAGAAGACAAATACTTTGTCTAACTAAGACAATACCATAAAATATTGTATCAAGCATCTCCTTCAAACTCCTTACATAACACAGACTAACACACCCAAAGGCATCAAAGCACTGTTTGCATATCCCTGCACAGCTCTGCCTGCACACCAACTGTTTTGTACCTACTGATCTAATACACAGACAGCGTAAGTAATGCAGGCTACTGGGGTCTGCCCTAAAAGGAATAAATAACAATAAGAAAAGGGACTATTAGGATTTACTGTGAAATTTGGTCAAGAGTCAAAGGACAGAAATAACAGCCACTACAATCTATACGTGAATTATTCACACAGTATCTGTGAAAATTGGTACTGAAATATTTCAGTTTGAAGACCTTCTGATTTCAAAGCACACTTCAGTATTTTGCTGAATTATATCCTCACCAAGATAAATGCTAATATGTAGCTAACACCAGGAACAGAAGTTTTTTTGAATCTCTCTCATTCCAGTTCCCTAAACTTTGCAGTTACAACATAAAACCACACCAACCCTGTGGCAAGTGTTTACATTAGATAGTAATGGAACAGATACATGTCTTAATTCAAACTAGAGATACTTGTCCTGAAAAATACATGAAAGAGCTAGAGCTAACACTGCCTTTCTCACTCATGCTAATTGGGACCTTCTTCAGTGACTGCAAATGCACAGGAACTCAAGCTCACCATTTAAATCTGCTTTCACAACTCAATTCCTGTAATTTCCTGGGACTGTGCATCATAAAACAATTACATGAAATATTCGCATTTGAAGTTGTCTAGTCCTAGAAATGGCTCATATAAAACTGAACTCTTAACACATTACAGTTAAGATTAATTTTTTTCAGTACTCGTTACAACAAGTCACTATCACTTGTTCACATAGATTAAAGTACCGTGGGTTTTTATGACATGACATTCTTTCCACAGACAGATAAATAAGATGGCATTATTGCTCTGCACGTGTTCTGCATGCTCCTAACAGCTAGAGGCACAGGAGAAGACAAGCCCTCCAAACACCATTGCACACTTCCCAGAATGGCATGAATACTGCTACATTTCCCATCATTCTGAATACTGGTCCAAGCCACGTATCGCCTGCACATGGATGAACAGTGGAACAACACAAAATATCAACACGACTGCTAACAAAAGGGAGAGGAAGTGTCCTCTCCAGTCAAGCCAAATGTAAACTCACCAGTCAACACTACACTATCTTAAAAAAAAAAAAAAAAAAAAAAAAGACTTGAACTTCAACTTCCTTTCAACACACTTAATGATGCTGTTTACAGTATTTTAGCATGTTACCAGGTTTTAATACAATAAATGTGTTCAGCTACTGGTGAGTACTCAGTGTTTAACCCTACGACACCCCTGGCCCAGCACACGTGACTGCTGCCAACAGAACGCACGCTCAGGGAGTTTAAATCTCAGCAGTGAACACGCCTGAACATTTCCTCTCTCAGTACTGCAAATGCTTGCAATAAATTACTTACAAAATATAGGCCTGATTCACTGCTGCATTACACCATTTATACACAGCTGACTTCAACAGTTATACTAGTGTAAAAGAGAAGTAAGGGAGGGGTGAAGCAAGCCCTGCGTGCAGATAATTAACCATCTTTTTCATTGAACCATAATATACTTTCCCCATAAACTGGCAACAGAACCAATCAGTGTACACATTTCATTTCAAATACAAAGTAATTTTAGGAGCTAGCATTATTGTACCATTTGAAATATTCTCTGTTCTCATCAAATGATTCCCCCTGTAATTGATGTCATAAAGAATATCTGTGTTAAGCTGTCTTCATTTCCACAGTTTTCAATCCTTATGATGATCAATTATTTATATATAGACTAGATGAAAGGCAAGATTGTAATGACTCCAAGAGATTTAAGAGTGATATAATAAATCTTGAAAGCAGAACTCAAGTGGGTGATGGTAACAAAAGCCAGTACTGGACGATCATATTTTACTATTTTTGGAAGTTCCCCTTCATTCCCTCCCCCCAAAAAATCACTAAAGTAGCACCTCCTCCAACAGTCCTTCTCCTTTTATGCTAGCAGTAGACTTTCTGCTTCCCTGTGAGATCCCTGCCACCCTCATCCCTTCCAGCTTATTCTTCCTTAAATAGGAAAAGCGCATGTTTGCTGCTGTCCTTATTAGCCCAATCACTTTTGTTGCCAGGATGACCTCACTGAGTGGCAGGGGAAATTTCTTGCTCTAATTTTTAAAGAAGTCCTTCTTGTACAAAGTACATCAACACACCTTTATCACACTAATGATGACTCAGGGCTTCAAAGTCTGTATTTGTATCTAAACTTCCCCAAAACATCTGGTTGGCTTTGGTTCAAGGCCACAATAAACATAAGCATTGTCATCAGTCAGTATCCATGTCATATGTAACTTAAAAAGGACACACACTTCATATGACTCTCATCAGACTTGAAAAAGAATACTGGCAAAAATACCAATGACTTAGATAAAAACCAAAGATTTGAACCCATGCTTCCATCTGCCTCCTTTTTTCCACAATTCTCTAAAGAAAAGATTCAGCAGCTAAGTGTCACCAGTCTATTTTCTGTAATCACATCGAGCCATCAGATATGTCTAAACATGTGGGTGCTGGCCTGCTTCCAAGTGTAGCTTCCAGCCACATTTAGGGACACACACCCCTATTAATTGTTCAAACCAACCAACCTACACCAAAGGATATCCTTTGGATTTCTCTCAAAATATCGTAAAGACATCATCCCAGTCTTATGTGTCTTCTTCATGCTTACAGTAATTCTTTGTAGTAACATGGACACATGCGTTAGGTATTAAAATATATAATATACTTATAAATGTACATGGCAACACTAACCAATAATTTGGGCAACAAATTTTTGACAACTGTAAAGAACTTAATTTTCAAATTTACTCTTCATTGCACGAACCCCAAGCTCCGCTGAAAGGTCTTCAGCTGGGACAATAACAAAAAACCCCGATAACGAAATTACTAATAATTTTTCAGAGTTAAGGCCAAAAATCTGCAGTTAGATACAGGGCAAATTCCACAGCCTTTAAGTAATACAAAAATTCTCACTAGCATTTTGTTTCAACAAGCACTTCAGAATTTTATTACTTCTATTAAAAAGATGTACAGTAGGTACACCTTGCAACATGATCTTCTATTTTTAGAATGTACTAAAGAAAGCATTTCCTATAGTGGTAGACAAGTTGTGTGATTAAAATACTCCATATTCTAGGACCAAGTTTTGCAGTAAAAAAATGGCAGTTTTCCTCAATTAAGACTCACAGAATATGGTCCTAATTGATTTGTATAGCAATAAATGTGGCCATGGTTACAACTAGTGCCAACGTCTTTTGCCAATTTATTTCTCTTTCTCTTTCCTTTGGGATTTCCCCTTTTCATAATACACTTGCAAGAAACAATAACTCTTGAAAATGTCTGCAAGGAGTTAATTCTAAACGATAAAGCAATCCAGTCCAGAAAGCAGCTAAGATTGAACTTATGTCAACAGGTAGAATTTACAGTCCCACAAAAAGAAATGTTTAACAGTCAACTATTTAGCTGCAATAAATTAGACTTTCACTGTGTTCTTCTTATCACTGCGATCTATAGATGAAAAGCAGTATAAAGTAGCTAATTATTAATTTTATTTATTACCACAGGCAGGATTTTCTAGTAGTATTCTGTTCCTTAATGTGAAACGAGGGATCAGAACTTTATGATGACCTGAAGCTGATTTCTTAACAGTTTCGATTTCCTGCTCTTCATAGTCACCATAAATCTTGTTTTCCTTCTCAAAACTTCAGATGTTTCTAACTTCTTATCTATCAGCCTCTAAAGTGCTTCCAGACTCCCACAAATGTTTTAGCAGACTCTGCAGGCTTGCCTGCCACTCTGCTAAGTGTCAGGCCATATATCTCTTTTGGGGGACTTCCCCACTGAAGAAGCCATGCAAAAAAAAACATGTAAGCAAGGAGGACTCAGAGGCACCCCAGCCTTGGTTGTATTTAAAGTCTGAACACATGCTGTCATCCTAACTTGCCTAGCATGCAAACTGATTGGACAAGGCTGTGCTTAAGTTCACCAGGCTAAAGCAAGAGACAAGCTTCAGAAATTCTTCTCTGTCTCTACAATCCCAAGGCCAGGTAAGGCTACGCCCCACGTCCTCTAGCAACTTTTCTATAAGGCTTTGCAATGGCATTGTATGACTGATCCCAACATGGATACATGAAACCCAGATCATGGATCGCGTCATGCTTTTAAAGTTTGATAGCAGAGATGTCATCACATAGGCATTGGTAAGTTTCCAGCCTTAAAACTGGTTGTCTCAAAAAAGGAGGGTGGAGACTGAGGAAGGAGAGCACAGACGTTGGAGAGAAGGGTGGTGAGGAAGGAAAAGGAATTTGCAAAGACATGCTTCATCACAGCTTAAGCATTAGAGAACTAGAATCATAATGAAATATGTGCCCTATCTATGCTCTTTACAAATCTTGACCACCAGAACAGGTCAATAGAACAGACCCTTTTCTGTTTAACCTGACTTTGATGCTTGGTTGGATCCCTTGGAAGAGTTCTCAAGCAGCAAAACCAGGACTTTTTCTCAGCTCTGCTATGACCCATCAGGAACTTCTAGGGAAAACACAGGGCAAAGTCAGAAGGAAAGGGGATTTACAATGCTTATATAGCTTCTGTAATACGAAATGCTAACAGTAATGCAGCTCAACAAAGCTATTCTTTTGCCCAAAAGTAATCTTTTAAAAAAAGCCACATAATAAAGGATATCCTCGCACTGAAAAACAAGCAGTATAACATGGAAAGACAGTGTGGGATGGAGTAAGAAATTTTGTATGACACAGTGGCTCCTCATGTGAAAAATGGTCTAAGATGCCATTCATTACTTTGGTCTGCAGTTCTTAAAGAATACAAAGTGAATATACAAAAGGCTTCTCTCCTTCTATAGCATTATCCTTTCAAGTGTGGTGGTATGTTTGATTAATGTCTAGCAACGTAAGGGATAAAGTGTCACATTTTGTTGCATGAAACGTGAAATGACACAGGACTCATTGTCACGCTTCGTGATGATGCCTTCATGTTCAATTATGTTGGGTTTTAAGCTGTTTGTTTTGCTTCTGCTGTTTGCATGGGCTCATGTGAACAGTTTAGTATTAGGGTCACATGGCTCTGGTCACACGTGGCAGAGTTTATAGTATTTTATACATTCTTCTATAAATAGGTGATGAGAACATCCTGCCTCATCTCTGCATTCGACTTCTAGATGCAGCATTCACAGATGAAACTCCCTTGTGTGAAGCAGAGCTGAATGTTTACAGATGTGTTTGATAGAGCTAGCTCTTCTGCTAAAAACTCTTTCCAAATCATGTTTCTCTTACTAAAATGAGGGAGAGTTCATAAAATGGGAATCCATGTTCGATGGGAAACATGCTGCTAAGAAATACCATCATGTTGTGAAACATAGGAAAAAAATGTGAAGAACAGTTGTATGATGCCATTGGAGACTGTTTTTCTCTAATTTTGTAGAGTTAAACAAATCAGTTGGAATCCTGTTTACTTAGCTTTCCCCACATCTAGGGCACCCGTCTCAGTTGGATGCTTCATTTAGGTGCAAGAATAACTGACTATTTTCCCCAAGGAAAACGGGATGCTCTTGTATGGGCTTTAAAAAAAACCCCCAAACTAAGTGACCATTCTGTTCTACCTTCTGCACTGCCTGCAGTTGCCAGGGCTTCCTTCTCTTCTCGCTGCCCCGTTTACAACCCCAGGCAATGGGAATCTGCTGGGAAGCACAGGAATGAAACAGTGTTCTTGGGATTCCTTCTCTCCCCACATCCCCTAACGTGGCTCTTCACTGCTGATGTAATGAGCTGCACTGACAGTTACAAAATTACCCTTCTGATTCTGATTATTTTTCCAGACAGATGCCGCTAGTTTGCTTTGTTATATTTGGATGTGTTCTTCTTATTATTTACTAATTCACATTTCTCAAGCACAGGGCCTGCCTAGGATCAGCAAAGGGCAGACGACTCTGCATCTGCTCTCAAGCACTCCCCTCCAATGCTGCTGATTCTCACTGCATGCTGCTCCCTCCTCCTCCCTCTCCTAACTCTTCTGTGCTTCAACATTTTTATCCACCTTGCCAAGTTCCTCAAACATCTGCTTCCTCCACCCCTGCTCTCATGCTCAAGAATGTCTCTGGCAAAAGTCTGTAATCAGAATGACTTTCACCATCAGAAACCTATTCTCCCCTCTTTTGGTCTCGCTCCAGCACACCTCTCTCAGCGCAAGAAAGTCTCTGGACTGCAATCTCTAGAGATCTTAGTTCAGACCTCCTTTGCCTTTCTATACTTCCCTTTCCGCTGCACAAGACTATGACAATCTCTCAAAAGAAGCTTGGCAATGCATGACTTGGTCTT
Source organism: Phaethon lepturus (assembly GCF_000687285.1). Classification (NCBI taxonomy): domain Eukaryota; kingdom Metazoa; phylum Chordata; class Aves; order Phaethontiformes; family Phaethontidae; genus Phaethon; species Phaethon lepturus. The sequence continues at coordinate 9,020 of NW_010525002.1, read as the reverse complement.
CCTCTTAACAGTTTACCTTTGCCTTCAGTGATTACCCCCAAGTTTCTTCCACATAGTATCTACTGCAGATATATGTTTCTCATTTGTTTTCCTCCAGCCAGCCCATGACCACCCTCAGGCTCCTGCTGCACTTTTAGTCTTTCCTCTTAAAATGGAAATATAGAACAATCTCTTCCTCCTAAAACATGCAAACAAAAACCCAACCACACAGCACCACAACTTCTTTCATCTCTAAGCTCATTCTATGTTGTCAGTAACATGACCTATTTTTTTTTTCACACCACTTCCAGCTAAGATACTCTCTAGTCTGGCTTTCCTCCTCACATTTCAATAAAGATGCTGCCATTAGAGTTTCAAGTGATTGTTTCCTAGGCAAATCTCACAGCCACTTATCCCATTTTCATTCCCTCTATGTGTCATTACTTTCAACACTCTCCAGTGCATACGTTCAAATAAATATTTACCTCCTCACACCCCTAATTTCACTGACATCATCATATCCCAATTGCCTTATTTCTTCAACTGATCCTTTAGAAGGACTCTCCCATTCTTTCCTCCAGTTTTCTGTGGGACTTCTGCTTTGTACCACATCTAAATTATGTTCTCCTTTAATACATTTCAGCCTCTTTTCAAGACTAAAGACTTGTTTGTTGACTCCCCTTGTTCATGGCAGGAATATTTGTTAGCATCACTAAAACATAATGGATACGTAGCCAGCAACTGAAGCCCAGCACAACTTCAGTATGCTCTTCCTTCTTCTGCTGTTTTAAGCACTTCCCACCATCTCTTGATTTCAATCACAGTGAACCACCCCACATGACTACTAGCCTCTTTGCCTCATGGACTTGAGAAGATTCTCTTTACCTTGACCCCTCTAGTCTTCACATTCATACCAGATCTAATTTTCAGAGCTGAAACTCCCCATACCTTGGCTGAAAACTCTTCTTTCTTCATTTAACTGAGGTAGCTTTGACTCACACTCAAATAAGTCAAGTTACAAAGCTAGATTTTTCTAGCTTTGGCTCCAGGGCTTCTCTCCAAGCATCTCTTGAGTTGCTGCTCCTTCCTTACTGCATTTGCTTTTCAATTTTTCTGATGGAACAAATACAGTGCTCATTTGGCTTCTGAGACACTTAGAAACATTGAGATTAAAACAGCCATGAAAAAACAAGACCAAAAATTACTCACCTCCCTCCTTTTTCACTAAATTGAGCAAAGCTCATGCAACAGGCAGGAAGGAGTAAAATAGCTTGTGAAACCAAGGCAGCTGGTCTCATCAGACAACCGCACCCAGCTGTTTTATATATGGGACAGGAAGAGGAAATTAGAAGCTAGAGTAGGAGGATAATTCCCTGTTCAGAAGCTTAATGTGAAAAGACTGTTGTATTAAAGGCTGTATTTGTTTGTACTACATAAAGATTTGAGCAAATAGGAAATATTGCCACTGTTGCAGGGAAAAAAGGGGAATGTATTTTCATTTATTTTTCCTGTGGCTTGTGTCTTTTTTCTCTTTACTAGGATGTTTTGCTTTTAATATGTTTTACCAGAATACCAAAATTTGAAACTGGTTTTGTTGGATTCACCTTTCCAATTTTTTGCCCAGTTCTTACCTGTTTGCCTTTAAACAGTTGTTTGTCATAAACAACAAATTATGAAAATAAATATCTTCTCTAATTCCTATGAAGGTTTTAGTCTTGACTCCATGCCAACTTAAATAATTCTTCCTAAACTTTAGGAACCTAAACTTTACCCACAGGATGACATAGCATGCTTGTTCTCCAAAATACTTGTATTAAATTTCTACAGCCTATCAAACAGCTGGTTTGGACTATCAAAAGGTCACTGGAGCAAGCAGTGATTTCCCTCTTTCAGTTTGTGAAGCATTTTGGGAAAATATTGTAACTAGATCAAATTTTTAGCTCAGCTGGTATCAGAAGAAGCAACAAGAAGGAAATACCTGTTCTTGCCCTGCTTACTCTGTGAATAATCTCTCTTGTCCTTGCTCTTACTCTGTGAATAATATAGCCATTTCTGTGATAGTGGAAACTTCTTTCTTCTAACACCCAAGTGAATTTACTAGTTTACAGCAAGAAGCCCTGCTCATAAGGAAAGAGAGGAATATTGAGGCTCCTGTCTTTCTACAGTTTTTGATTACATCATTTTTTCATTAGGTATGGTTTGTATTACAAGCAATACACAGCTTAGTATTGCCAGTCTCGTCATAATTTGCAGCAGAACTGCTATAAGATGAAGCAAACTCATTTCTAAACCTCATTACATTCTGTAACTTCATTCTTATTTTTCCTTTCATTAATAAGAAGACACAGTCCATGCTACGTCTTCTATGAATCAATGAAGACTAATGGAATCATACTTCACACACTTCAAATGAGAACTAAGTCGAAAATGAATATGGAAATTAGTACAATGTATTTAGAGATCTACATTACTGCACTAAAAAAACTACAGCAACATAATAAAAAAAAGGCCCATAATGGCTGCAGATCTATTTCATGGACTCATAAGTTTTGCTTTTTATCATAGAATATAACTTTTAAATATGTTGGAAAATTTTCTTACATTTAGTTTCTAAACTCTTGCAAAATGTGTCTACTGCATAATGACACAGTTTTAATGCCAAGACAATTTGGCATATGTGAGAGACAGACATCAATATTTTTACC
>NW_010525002.1:0-6305 GCF_000687285.1 Phaethon lepturus | reverse complement strand
TTCAGCAGGTATATATTTTTAGATTTTTTTCTTTGGATTTTGTCATCCTTAAAGCTCGAAGTGTGAGAAGAATTTCTATTGCTGTTATATCTCAGTTTTTTTGATAGTGGCTGTTAGAAAGTCTTCTGTTCCGCAACATTCATTGAATAGAGTTTTCTTCAGTTGCATGTGCCATCTGTAATGATGACACTTCTTTCAAGTTTGGGAATAACAAACATAAGAATAAGTGGCTCTGTGTTATCTATTTGTCTAGAGAAGTCGCTGCAAACACCTTACAGTGGCTCCACATAGAGCTGAGTTTTGGTGGTGTTCCACCTTCTGTGGGAAGATTTAGGCTTATGGTAGATTCTCAGATTCAATCTCAAGCTGTCTCAAAGTAAAATGAGCCTTGTGCTTGGAATCCAAATATTTTCCTGTCAGTGCTACATATTGCTGTTTGCAGCTAAGCCAATGCTATTTTTGACTGTGATTTTTTTTTTTAAACTTTTGACATCATCCCTACAATGCCAATGAAATGCATTACTTCCAAGTGTTTAGCATCCCTGGAGTACAAATGGAGTACGTGAGCTGCAAATAAGGTTTTCTTCACATACACAGGATTAGCTTCTGTGAGTAATTGCTGAAATCACTTGAATGATTTGCTTTTAAAGAATTCTGAGGCTTACATACATAGTAGAATCTTATATGAAGTATTCTTCAGATTATTTACCTTTGATGAATACATACTGAATGTGGGAGGAGAGAGCAAAACGTTTACAATCACTTTAGCCATAGCTGCTAATTATGATATTGGAGTAGATATTTGCATTTATTTGTATATACTTAAATATGAAGACTTAAAACCTGAACCAATGTTCTGAAATATGTCTTTAAGGACCACCTAGTGGACAAACTTTGTACAGCAGTTTTATGTTATACTACCTCTGCAGCGTTACACATTCCTCTTTTTCGGGAAAAAAAGTATGAATCTATATAAGAGTGCAAAGGAGAGGGGAAGAAATGCGCTCAATTACAGCTTTGTTGTAAGCTTCCAATAATATTTATCTTCTCTTGATAAATGTCAGTGTAGAAAGAAAATTTCTTTGTCCAAATAGATAGATTAAAAAAAATTAGTATGTTGACTCTGCTATGTTGCTTTTTTTTTCCATGGAAAAAGACTGGAACAGATGGGCTGTTTAATGAAAAATGTAGGAAACTGTTTTTCTACTAGATATATGTGTAAAATTCAGTAAAAGACCTGCTCAGTTCTACTAGAACCTGTATTCCACGCAACCACGTGTTGTATCTTCAGTCTCCAAACCAGAGAAAATTGTAAAGTGGAGGCAAACGGCATCTATATTAAAAACTAATGATGTAAAAAATGTCTTCAGTAATAATAATCTAAAGTGTGAGTAACCTCAGACATGCTGCCTTCCTCCATTATGGAAATTTAAAAATATATTTTCTCAATTCAACTGTATTCCACATAGTTAGCAATACATATTCACCCTATTACATAAAGCATACCTTGTCATGTGCAATGTGGAGCTATTGCCTATGTTATAAAGAAGAAAGATGTATTTGTTTGTCTTTATAACAGGATTTCCTCAATTTATCTTCATTCAGATTTGTTAAATATTCATTTATTCATTGCACAATCTTGCATATTTCCTTATCCTGCACTCAGACAAAATGTTAATAAGGAACCTTAACTATAAACCATATTTTTCTGTCATTTCGTTGTTTCTAAATATACCAGGAAGCACTTGAATATACACTAAATATACCAGGAAGCACAGCTTGACGGAGGGATTTTTTCCTCTTTTCCTTTCTATCACTGGCACAAAACAACATACTTTGTAAAATCATAAAAAAGGGTATGATGCTGCTATTTCTGCTGTCTTACAGATTCTTAAAATAAGGCCATTACTGTGCAGTAGGAATGTAAATGAATTTTTACATAGCATTTTCCGTGTCATTAAATGGTTATTTCTCATTATTCCTTATAAAATGAACCCTTCCTATCACAGGGACCCCCTCTATACCCTTTATATGGTCCAGGGCCAACCAGTTCCGAGAAGTGGTTGTGCTCAAGAGGAATACGGTGTCATCGAAATTCACATGGGCCAAGTTATTTCTGTGGAACATTCTACTCTTGGAGAAGCAGAAGACAGAGGAAAAAAGTGCCTATCATGTTTGAAGCTCAAGTCCTTGTGTGAGTGGAAAATACATGCTTTAGTAGCTACCTCTTTGTAGAAGCTGAAGTGGGACAGTTCTGGCTGGCAGGCAATTTAGAATTTGAATGTTTTTGCCAATGAATGGAAAAGCTTTCCAAAAATTAACATGAATGGGGGTAGGGTCAGAACTGAGCCACAAACACACATCTCATCACATTTTAGACTCGGTAATGATTCATATTAAAATCCTAGTTCTCCTCTGCTGTCTTAGATATGGCCACAGTCCTCTAAGGAGGTCTGTCTCTCGACCTCAATGCTGATTTCATGTTGGGGTTATGCCACATAACCAGGACTAATCAGAGTTACTGATTAATCTGAACTCCTAGTAATGGAAGGGAGGAAATGGCCCAGCCTATTTGAGCCCTACCTTACAGTGGACTGGTAGGATGTCCAGAACCCCTTGTCACCTGCCACTTGTGAACCTCTTCATGAGTTCATCATCTCCCCTTGGCCCATGTGGTCTTGGCTCAGTGAAGATTCAGGTAGGTGGCTCCGAGGATAAGGGAGGTTGGGCAGCTGCATTCCTACAGGCGGGATTTTACCTGTGAGATTAGAAAAGGATACGTCACACTCTAAATTTTGGAAAAAATATTTTCTTAAAAACAACACATAGAATGCATTCCCACTCACTTGAAACACAGAGCTAGTAGATGAGAACCAGCAATGAAAACAATTATAAATAGCCCAGAATAGCTGCACTGAACACAAACTGGGTAAAGGGGAAAAACAAGCAAGCAACATAGCTCGTTTGAAGTCCACTTGATACCGAAAGTGTTTCTGTATGAATGAACTGCAATCGCTTCAGGAATATGGGTGATGCCAAGATATTTGCCATCCATAAATAATGTATATTAAATTATGGGGGAGGCATTGGAAAGTTAGGTATAAAGTGGCTTAATAAACTTCCCTAGTGTTCAGAGCCTGAGTTATTCTGAAGCCTCTTGTAAGTCTGCAAAATTACTGCAGTCATGCAGAGGACGCTCTAAATTGCACAAGTCCCTCCACAGTCATTCTAGGGGCCAAGATGCTGCTTGGACTCCACAGCACCTCCATCTAGAACCCCTGCTCCTCAGCACATATACTGTGCACTGGAGTTTGGAAGATCTCTACAAAGCTTATTCCACATTGTCTACATCAAAGGAATCCTTTCACTGTGTAACTGGGACTTTTATGACTCCTTTCTGCTACACTGAAGGGACTGGATTGAGGATCTTCACCATTTGTGCAAAAGACTTCCTTCTTCTGTCTTACTTGGGGTTAAACAACTTATTTTTATATGGCCTTCAAAACCAGCTTGAAAGTACCACGCTCTATTCTGCTATGAGCAGCAAAGCAGAAGACTTCAACATCTGTGTTATTTAGAATAACTGTGCCTAGGACAGTTGCTACAACTGCTGGTTGACAGGCAAAGAAATCGCACTTGCCTGTTCAAATTCAGTTCAGCAGTCCAAAAGGACTGCTAAGTGTGACCATCTGATGGTCACCCACATTAAAAAAGTTTGCGACTCTAATGGAGATTGTCTTACATAAAGACTGCTGTCACCAGTACATCTTTCTGGCTGGGTCAGCAGAAGACAGCATCCCTGCCAGGCGGTTTTTTTTTTTACTTCACACCTTGGGTGAATATTCACATTGCTGTTTTTCATGTTTAATTTATTCTATGGATAAATTCACAAATGAGGTTGGAATTAACACTTGTATAAAAAAGAACAACTTGCTGATGAACTCCAATCTCATCTGTCTACTAGAGAACCAGTTATACATTCTTGGGGGTGCGGATTGGCTTCAATATGTCCAATTTTGCAGTAGTTGCAAGATGCTCTTTTGTTCTTTATGTCTTTATTGGTGTCAGGCCACAACATGAACAGCACACAGCAGGTTTTGGGACCCTGACACCTTTCCTATAGCAGGGTTTATAATGTCCATAAATCATCGGATCGTTCATTCCTAAAACCAAGGAAATTAGTAAAGCTGTTAAAAGTGGTGGATTAGCCAAAATATAAAAATGAAAGAAACCCCTTGTATTCATGAATTCCTTCTGGTACTTGTTTATGTCCCCAAGACCTGTTATAGTTATCTGCACTTTCAGATTCGTGTTAAGCAGCAGAGGCACTCAGTCGAGCTGCCAACAGCTTTTACTGATGGTCAGCAGGCTGGTGGCCACCAATTCCAGCTTAACAGGTTGCCTGGTTTGCTTTAGAAAGACATTTTCAACTCACGGACACTCCAGCTAAATTCTAGCTGGAACTGGCAAATTTCACACTTTTAATGGCCACGAGAAGTGCATGGGTAAAAGCATGAGGGATATTTAAGCCTGCCTAGAAATGCTTGTCGATACACACTTGTCAGTGATTTGTTGCCAGAGTAGAGTACTACCGAGTGTGTGTATGCATGCGGAGCAAAACCCAACCAAAACACAACTGGCTCGCAATCTGTCCCTGCTGCTAATGTAAGATGTCTTCTCATAGACTGCCAACGCTTCTTGCATCAGTACTGCTGGTACTGATGTAGATTTGTCATTTGAACTGCAAAATTTTAAAGCTGAATTTACATAGCAGGTTGCTGTGACAAGAAGAGATCACATTCTTCAAATGTCTCATTTTATTAGGGAGATACAAGACACCTGTCCCTGTAAACTCAGGTGAAGGACCATAGTCAGCTATTTTGGAAAGTTCATGGACTAAGGAGGAAAAGAGATGGGCAGAAGAATGTGTTCTTGTTTATATTGTAGTAACAAACTGCCATTAGTTCCGTCTACAACTTGCTAGGGCATCGTAGACCAGAAGCCCTGTGGTGACAGCCACGGCTGTGTAAAGACCTTCCAGGGCGTGAATGAGGGGCTGCATTCTGCTCCCCTCCACCTCAGTTTTGGAAGGAGGAAGGGCATAAATCCAAGGAGCTCTCCCATTCCTGTCCTCTAACAGTGGCAGGGTCCCCACAGAAAAAATCCCACACAGCAAAGGTGAGAGGCTGCCTCTAAAACGCTTCTTGAGCTGAACTATGCTCTTTTGCTGCTGCTGTTCTGCCATTTTGAACAATTCAGAAAGAGACAACATCTAATTCTTCGACATACCTTCATTCACATTGAGTAGCTTTCCTATAACAGTTAAAAAGCTTGATTCTTAACTGGTTTGACTCAATAGTCCACCTTTTTAAATACACAGCTTATGTCAGAGTAGAATTGGCCCCTTTACTTGCCTAAAGCATTGAGCATCTTTTACCTTTGCACACAACTGTCATGACAAATCATTTCTACTACAAGCTTCTCATCTCCTAATTCCCAGTTTTCTTCACCTTTTTTAAGTGTTCACAATACCCCTGCACATGCAAGTGTTTCCAAGTGGCAGTGCCACAGGGATCCATCTCAACACGGCTGGTCACTAAATGGTGGCCATGGCCAGAGAGGCCGCTTTTACCATAATCCTGAAATATTCCTGAAGAGGGATTGCCAAGCACGACACACGGTACTGTGATGAACCTGCCGCGCATTACTGTGGGCACCCTCCTTGTCCCCTTTTCAGTGCAGGGGAACGTCACCCTGTCACACAGGCCTGCCCTGGGGATGGGAAACCATTTTCCACTCGGGATCCAGGCAGTGCCATCAAATGTGTTCATGAACAGCATGGCCCAAACCCATCTCCATGGTCAAAACTCGGGGATAAAGTGGAGGAAGGTCTAAGGTACATGATGACAAATGGCTGTCAGTGGGACCTTCCCACAAAAGGACCAAGAACGGGTGTAAATTTCCCAGCTTTGACCCCTCTCTGAGTCCAAGTTCAAGAGATAAAAAACAAAAGCACCTGCTGGGCATTTACAGCTTACACCACCTCCTCACGTCCTCCCGCTTCTTAACGTCAGGCGGCCCGGCATGATCTGCCATTCCTACAGCAGCAAAATCCATCTTCATCTGCTATTTCTAGGACAAGCCCTTGTTCAGCATTCTTATCACTTTTCTGTCCCTGATCTGATTTTCTCTTTGCCCCCAAATTCAATTTTCTAGCAAATTATCCAGCGCTCACGAAGCCTCCCCCGAGCAACGACGCAGAGTGCGTTCCTTTGTGGCACACGCTGCTCATCACATCTGCCCTG
>NW_010525001.1:1374-1652 GCF_000687285.1 Phaethon lepturus | reverse complement strand
GGTGTTGGGCTTGCAGCTGCGCACGCGGGGCTGCAGTACTGGAACTTCTTGAAGTAGCTGTCGGGGGGGGGGAAGGAAGGTTTCCTGGCTGTGACCAGGACCAGGAGCAAGCACGGTCCGGCATGCACAGCCCCTCTGCCTGGTTCCCTCCAGGCCCTCGGCCACGTTTTTCCCTGTCTGGGTGGGGAAGAGCCCCCGCCGCCTCGCTAGCCAGGAGCCCAGGGCCGGGATCTGCAGGGGACGGAGCACGACGGAGCTGAGCGAGGGGCTCGCCGCTT
>NW_010525001.1:0-1350 GCF_000687285.1 Phaethon lepturus | reverse complement strand
GCTGGTTTTGGAGATTAAGTAAGCAACACCCCAAAGCCTCTGCAAAACTGGCTGGAGGCACCCCAGTGCTTTTTGGATCACGTACCACAGCCACGCTCTTAAATCTGCTGCTATTCAGCACTGTCAACTGATAAATACAGGAGTGTTTTCCTCCAACCCATGATTCCCACAAACTAACATTTATAAAAATCAATCCCTTATTCAAATCCTTCAAGTTCCATTAACAGGGATTCATATTTTTTCCCCTGCATATTATTTCAGATTAATCTTTTCAAGCCTTATAAAAGCCAACCCATATGAGCTTAGCAAAACTACATTAGAAGATGACTACAAAACTGCAGTGCGACACTCATTTCTGCTTAATTATAGATAAAAGGAGAGAAAATGATTGCTTATTAGCAAGTCAGGTAGAAAATGTACCGTATTTATAGCGCAAACAGACCAATTACGGAAAAGAAGATGTACAGTTGTCTTTCATTACAGGTACTTTAAAGCGTGCATCTGGAGAATATTAATTATATTTTTGCTCCTTCCAAAGAGAAGCTGAAGCACTCGCAGCTGGCGGCGCGGTGCTGTTTCCCCGCTGCGTGCAACGCCCGTCCAGCCTGTCTGCCTGCGCATCTCGGGGGTTCTTGGGTCGTCGTCTCAGACCCAAGCAAAAGGACCTGGTGGGATTACCTAAGCACAGCTTTCAGCACCCGGCCTGGCATGCCGAGAGTTCCCCTTGCCCACATCATCTATGCAACGTGCACCTTCGGAAACACAGGTCACTCTGTACTGCAGGTGCGCCCGGATGGGGCACCCACGGCTCCCCCAGATGCTCCCCTTACTCCAAGTAAGCCCAGGCTAGGAGAGACCCCCTTGCTCCGGGGGGATTTAAACAGTATCGTTAAACAGCTTGGGGGCTGCCCGTGGGCTGAAGTAACTTGCTCACGGGTGTAGGAGCCAACCGGTTTCCCTCCCCACTCCCCCCACTCACATGTGGGAGAGGTTGGTCAGCTTCTGCAAGGTCAGGTTGTGGCTGTTGGGGATCCCCAGCCTTTCCAAGCAAAGCAGCTTTTCCCTTTCCAAAGGGAAACCCGAGCAGGGGAGGCTGTGAGTGGCCCCGGGCTGGGCTTGGGGCTGCCACAGGCGGAGGCAGTGCTGTGGGGTTGGGGATGTTGTGGGACTAACAGAGATCGTAGCTGGGGCAGGCTCTCAAACTGGCCAGGGAAGATCTTCTTCAAGGGATTATAGGAAATATTCCTGGAAAAGAAACAAGACATGGTGTTTTTTCCACCTGGAAGCTACCAGAGTAGCTGGAAGCAAGGGCAAAGGGGTGTCTTTCTATGGCGTTTCCCAGCAACCTCC
>NW_010525000.1:0-15106 GCF_000687285.1 Phaethon lepturus | reverse complement strand
AGGCGCGTTGTTAAAGAAAACCCCGAGAAGCTCTTTGCGAGAAAGCACCACCGGAGCCCTTTGCCGAGCGTAGTGCAGCGCTGAGCAGCTCTTCCCTTTATTTGATCAGCTTCTAATACCTAACAGTTCTGTGAGTAAACATTTATAGATCAAATCAAAAGCTCGCAAAAGGAAGCACTCTCGATAGATTAGAAGCTAAACTGATCTAAATTAGAACAGATGCAGAGATAACCTTGCCTGGCTAAAAAGCATATACTATCGGTTGCACGCAGATAATTAAATGAATGAGCCCTTTTCTATTGAACAACTGATGTGCAATTGATAAACTTAATTATTAATTAACTTTTTAATTAAATATCAATTTAAAACAAGTGTGGTAATATGCCGCTCGCATTTAATTTTGCTGCCTTTTCTTCATTAAAGAACCGTCATTAAGGTTACAGGTAGCTGTTTAAGGTGCCTCTGTGCACTGCACAGGGAATAAATGTGTCCGCTGGGCACTTGCCAGTGAAGAGATGGTGATAAACAGCAGCAACCGGAGACAAAGCTGGCATGCAACTTCAGAGAGTCAGAAGGAACCGCAGATAAATGGCACATCCCTGGCCACGGCTTTCTTAGCGGCAGAAGGCCTGCCCGGGTTTATGCCCCTGTTCACTATAAAAAGAGGCAGCAGTGGGTACAGAAGAGCTGAGCCCTCCTTGTAACAACTCCTTGGGAAGAAAGTCCTTCCCAGCTTTATGAATGAAGTGGCTGGATGAAGCCAAGACTGAACATCTAAACGCTGGCCTGTGTTGAGGGGGAGAGATCTATCAGTTATTGCCTTCTCTCAGCAAAACAATCCTGAATAAGAGAGGGAAAGCTGCTATCTTTTTGCATGTGTCTTCTCACATGGTGCCTTAGTGCAATTCCTGTTAGTGCTAATGGGGTAATTGGCTCCCCTCAATGTGAACTCCCTATAATGCATCCATGTAACTTGATTTGAGAGTGTAAATCCCATTAGCCTGAATGGCGATCTTTTCTGCCTCTAATTTACCCATTTGATCCTGCAAGCACTAACAGCCGATCTCGGTCTCCCTTTGAAAGCAATAAATAGGCATCAGACTTCCGCTGAATGGCGTTTGCGAACGTGCATGACGGTATCACACCTTCGGGTTGGTGCCCCTCGCCGTGCCCCCCCCGTAAGTCTGCCCTTGCAAACATCTGTGCAGAAGGGAGATCGCTGCAAGGGCCACCGGCGAACGCCTGCTTTTCGTCCAGCTCCCCGGGCAGCCCCAGCTCTCGGCCACATGTGGCGGCCGCGGCCGTGCCACATGGGACGGCAGCGGGTGCGTAGGGCTTCCACCTAGTTTGGGCGCTTTCTGGGGGTGTGTGCAATCAGATGCCGTAGTGCTGGAGTCATAGGAGCCACTTGGTCCACTGGATGCCACTCTTGTTGGATACTGGCCATTTGGAGATTAGGAATAAACATGCTGCATCACATGAGGACAGTAAGGGAGCCGATGGCTTCTTTGTTGCACATTTTCCCATCCACCATCCACTGAGTCCATGCCTCATCCTAACTGTTCTCCTTTATTTTTCCCCTCTGTTTAAAAAAATTGCCTAGAGAGCTCAGCTGTGATTTATGTACCTAACTACAGCACAAGAGGCTTGAAGCAAACAGCTCCCAACAGCCTTGGCGTTTGGGATGGTTCCTTCCACCTACCTAGTAAGCACTTACAAGGAGCAAAGAAATACGCAGAAGGCAGGAAATCGGGTTGGCAAACTGGGAAAAAAAGGTGAAAGGCTGCAAGAAACATTTCCACCAACCCTTGCGCCTGCTAGCAACAAGGAGAAATATTTGAGCACCTCACTGAGGATGTAAGAAAATCTTTCCGCTGCGGTGGAGGATCTGAGCGAAGATTAAGGGTTGCTTTTTTTTTTTTTGTTAATGTCTTGACTTTTTTCCAGCTGAAATAAGTAGGGTAGAGGATAAGCCAAAGTAGGGTAGAGGATAAGCCAATGGGCTCTTGACTGTCCTTCTGCAATGTAGGGCTTGAAGCCAATTGGAAATGACTCCTCAGAAGGTACCATCATGGACACGGCACCAGACACCTATCCGGTCGGAATACGCCGCCGATGAAAGGATGATTTCTTTTCCTGCTCTGCCTCATAAGAGGATATTCTCGCTTCTCCACATGTGAAGGGAAGATGGGTCCCTCCCGTGGGGAATGTTACCGCTGGCCACCACTTCCTTTCTGAAAGCCCCATTTGAAAAGGAGGAAATAGTTGGTGGAGGAAGTTCCTGAAAAGGAATCTTTCAAATCCTTATTTTTGTCAGGTTTTTTTCAGGGGACACCCAATACGATGGAAATAATCGGTGTGGTTGCCTCAAGTGATGGAAAAATTGCAGAAAACTGCAAGGGGTGTGACAGCAAGAAAACTGGCTTATTCTCCATTTATTGTACAATATTTATCATCAACCCGTTTTGTATATTTTCCTTTCTTTTGTGTAATCTTATCATCACTGGGGTTGAAAACGATGTAATTTTTGCTCCTTTGAGTAGTTGCCAAAAAAGCACTTACGTCGGAGTATTAGTGTATCATTTGGCTAGCACATCACATAATGGTTTTTTTACAGCAAGTATTTAACCGTGTTTTCATCCTGTGGGAAAGAATGATGGGTCTGTTTTGTAAAAATAAGACCTTGTGGCAATGTGGACATGCAAGAGATAGAAACATAATGCAACAAATTAGTTTCAACACAGAGAAATGAAGTAGTCCAGGCTCCATATACATTCAGCAGTGCTGGTTTCTTTCTCTCTCTTTTGTCTCTCCTTTTTTCTCTTATTCTGAAATGTATTGTTGGATTTTATGGGAAAACTTTGCAAGCAGAAACTATTAGAACTCAATGAGCTGCTTACTCGGTTTGGGCACGCAAGAAGATGTTGTACTTGTATACATACATATGTTTGTGTATATGTATGCACACATATAGGTAAAAATAGTATTTATGAGCGCGTGTGCAAGAGAGTGAGTGATTGTGGGCACCAAGCACATATGATCAATTCATCCATTTTGCGTAACTCGGTGCAAGTTCATGGTGTTATAGCAAGAACCAAATTAGCTTTATTATAGGCTGAGAAGTTAGTTTGGTTTTTAGAAACAGGGACAGCATTGTGAAGCAGGAGAAATCAGATCATTCTAATTTTGTCACAGAAAATGAAGACTTGGAGCAAAAAATAATTTGTCTTTAGGTCCTTCAGAAATAATCATTACAATTTGAAGTGATCCCATCAAATCCCTCCCGAATAGTGCTTAAGTGAATCTCTATTATAATCTGAACCCCGCCATTAACTGGAAAACCATTCACGTTGGTATCCAGTCTTTCCAGTCTGCATGTTTTACAACCTGCCCCCAATAACGGTCGCTCTCACCTCTCCCAGAAAAAAAGTTAGACTTGCTGTTTTAAAGTTCTCCCATTTCTAAACTTTATTATTTTTATTAAAATGTACCGGTGAGTTGCGACTAAGATTTCTTCTTCTTTGTCTGTAAAAATTCACCAGGTTCTCTCTCAGCTTTTGCCAAGTAACTGTATGGTCTGTTTGATGTCCACCTTCCTTCTTTCCAGCAGCCGCTTACCCGTTGTGCGGTTACATGCACATTTGTGTTTTGTCATGTCTGAATTCAGACCCAGAGTCTGGAGATGCCAAGTACGTGCCTAACTTTACTTATGCGAGAAGGAGTGGAGTTGAGCATATGGCTACATGGTTCCTATGTAAAATAAAAAATGCCATTCAGCCTATTTATTAGGGCTTTGTAGTGAGTTATCATCAGTAGTTGCACTAAAATACAACTCAGAAGAAAGAATCCATAGCGGAGGCTTCATGATTGAATAGGCTTTTTGCGCATCTTGTCTTTGCTTGGTAGTTTACAACATTCCATAACTTCTAAAAACATCTACAGATTGTTCTCTGAAAGCCTTTCATCCTGAAAGGTGCTGGGAAAAACCACCCTTGCTCTCTGGTCTTCATGTGAGTCAGGGTGCTCAAAACCTGCCCTTTGGGTGCCCAGGTCATTCCTTTGAATCAAGGGGGTTTATCATAACAAAAACATGCCTAGGGAGGGTTTCTCCAGCCTGCCTCAGTACTTTGGGACTATTCTGCTTTGAAACACTGGGAAGCCCCTATTGCACTACCATAAACAAGTCATTAGAAAAATGAGATGGAAGAGGGGGATGAAGACTATGCTACGGTGTTTGCAGTCCCGCTAAGGATGCATGAGCTATGGCTTGCAGGAGGAAGATGCGCCCAGTGTTTTCCTAACCCGTTTGCTTTCCTAACCAGGTTTGCTCTAGGTGTGAGCAGAGCTTCACCTTTCCTGTGCTGCAAGAAGGGTGATTAAAAGCAAAGGAGAGAAGGTGAGTCAACAGTGACTAAAAACCATGCATAAATTCCTAACAAATGGCTGGCAGGGGAGATAAATAGCAGAAACATGAAGCAGCCTGATTTTACTTTGAGCAACACTTTATCTTCATGGAGATGTCACCACTGTGTTATATCATTTCCTCTCCAGATATGGCCGTGGAAGAACAAGACCTTCCCATAATGGGACAGCACAAAGCGATTGGGATATTTTTCATGGCTGCCTTGGGAATGCCATCAGCCATAACAGAGCAACGACTCAGGGCAGGAGGTGTAGCTCAAGGAGAAGAGCTAATTAACGACCTTTGCAATGGTGCAATCAAGTCCAGCCCACCAAAAAATGATAGGTGAGGTAAGAGTTTATTCAGAAGCTGTGTCCTACCCGCAGGGTATAGCCGGGCGGTCAGGTAGATACGAGCAAACTTGCAACACTGGATTTTTTTGGAGGGCTTGTGTTACCCTTGATAAAAATCTCGTTGGTATTTGGGGCAGAATGGCTCTGCTGGACACTTAGCCTGGCTCTCCCTGTGCTCTTCCATTACCGCTCTGCCAAAATCCCAGCGTTTACTTATTCTTGCTCCAAATAAAATGCTCTGGCCTGGGTACGTTTCCTGAACTTTTAGGCATTTCTTTGCAATGCCTATGCAGAAGTGAGACTGCCTCTAGCAGGGCTGAGCTCCGTCAGGGTCCCTGTCCCGTGCCGTGCAAGCCCTCCATAAGCTGCTGCTAAGCCCAGTATCCCCCCGAGCCCCCAAGACGTGGGCACCCTTCTTTGTCAGTGCCAGACCTTGTGCAAACCCCGAACGCGTGTAGCCCGAACATAGCAGCGAGCGTCCCGGCAGGGCTGCGCACATCTCTATCCTTCCTTGGAAGAGGCTTCGGAATAGATGTCTCGTGCAGAAATAAATACAAATAAAACTTAAGCTTCTAGAAGAAGATCTATTTTTATTTTTGCTGGAGAAACACACACCCTCACCACCATCACCCCCGCAGTGGATTCAGACTGATTTTTAGGAAATATGTTCTTTTGCAGGATCTTGCAAGATGGCAGGAACCGAAGGGCTGTGCGGAGCCTTGTGCTGCAGTCAGAGTTCAAAAAGGTGAGCTCCCCCGAGAGGGAAAGATTGGTTTTCTTGTTTAATGCCGTCTCTTGTTTAAACTTAGGGATTTGAATGGCCCATTTCTCTTTAGGGTTTTTTTTCTAAATATGTTTATCTTCATGTCTGAAATATTTTCTGAACTTTGCTTTTCTGTCCCTCTAAAGGGTATCTTTTAGGTAAGTTCTTGTTTCTTGCGTTTCCCATCTATAATTGCAGAGATGTAAGAGAAAGAACGTGCATTTTCATAAAACAGTCATCTGACATGAAGTTATGGTAAATGTATTTCTTCTGCCTGTTGCCTCTTTATATTGACTTTCCATTAATAACCTGACATACACACATATATATGTATATGAATATGAGTGGCAACAGATAAAATGGGCTAATGGTAGAGAATGTTGAGGGGTGGCAGCCAGTTTTAAACTCTCTTTAATGTGTTTTTCTAAACTTTTTGACCACTTAAGTGGGTATAAGCAAGCACATGATAGGTATGTTCACTCAGCGCCAGATGAAGGATTTAAATTTCAGTTTTCAGATGACAAATGCTGCAATGAGTGATGCAAGTAATGAAAATTAGTTGCAGAAAATTAAAAAATGTATCCAAAACCATTGCAGACTCTTTACTTGCTGCTTGTAGGCAGAAAGCAAAATTCATTAAATAAATAATTCGATCCAAATGATTTGTCCAGTTGCTGAAGGAGCTAACAGGGTGTCTGGACTTGTGTAATAGTTTGGTTACAGCTATAGTGATGAGCGCAATGCAGAAAAGCTGGGTTTTTTTTTTAGAAAGCTGCTCTCTGCTTGGCTGAGAAGGAAACACTAATAATCTCCCGAGACGCTGTTTTCTCGTCTCGAAATTTCCAAGCCAGCGTTGCCGAACACGGGGGCTGATGCACTTGGCAGAGAGCAAACAAGGCCGGTCGACGCGGTGGAGCAAGGCGCGCCGCGGCGTGGCGTCGGGGCTGCACGTGCCTCGTGCGAGGGTGTCGGAGAGCTTCTCGCGGTCCCCTCTGCTGCAGTGCAGCAAACTGCTCCGATCCTCCCGCTGCCGCAGGGGAAGGGGTGGCCGAAAGCGCTCGCAGGGCTGTGGGCGCTGCCCCTTTGGGGACAGCCGAGGGGCCACTGGTGCTCTGCGCGCTCCAGCCTCACCACCTGTGTCGGCAAGAAAAGGCTTTTCCAGCCTAAAAATAAGCAGCTGGTGTCTGGAGTCTGCTCGTGGGAGCATGTGTCTGATATGTAATTTGAACTTGATTGCAAGGGCCTCGTAACCTCTCCTGGAGCCGGTGCTGCCATCCGGGAGCCGGCTCCCCTCTCCCGCAGGTGACCAGGCTGTTTGCAAAGCTGGGCTCCGGCGTGCCCCGGACTTGGTCCGGGTACGCTCCAGCCTCCCACCCGGGGAGTTATGGGGCAGAGACGACTCGAGGTACATTTTCCTGTTTTAACTCCTCTCCCACTGCTTTACACCAAGCTACTGAAACCCGTTTGTTTGGCAAGCGCCGAAACTTGACACTGATGAGGATGAGGAAGGGAGAGACCTGTTGTTTCCAAGGATGGATCTTAACTGCAAAAGCTGAATGTTTGCTGCAGAGCCCTTTGGGAAAGCTGTCGGTGTCTTGGGATGCTGCTGTTGTGAATGGGGCCAACTGGGAAATTCATTTATAGATCTTATCTTCCTTGCTTGGAAATATTTGGACCTGCAGCACTTGACCAGAAAATCACAAGGAGTTTTTCCTTGCAGACTGTTCATATGTGCTAGATAGGACCTTTCCTTGGTCCAGATTTTTAATGCAGTCATTGAGTTAGAGGACAAGTGGTATTGAGAGGGAGATGGGCCAATGTGTTTCAGTGTTGATCGCATTATCAGAATGCTGATGCACAAGCCAGACTGTAACCCCACTCGTGGGACTGGCTGAGGAGGGTTTCCATGCAGCTTGGATAAACTATGTCCATCTTGGTCCCACTTTATAGCATGGAAATTGGAGTGGGTTTGAAATATGTAGTTGGAAAACCAGGTGCAGGGTCAATCCGATTTCCATTTTATCCAGATAACCAGATCTCAGAGAGAGGGTTATAATGGAAACTGGTCCAGAAGGCAACAAGAAGAGGCCCAGTCAAACTTCTCCAGTACCAACAAACTCCCCCAGCCTTCCACATAGTTCAGAACCATCCCTCCAACTCAGGGACCCCCTTGGCTATGGGTTTTCTGTGTCACAAAGGCTGGCTCTGACAAACATTTTTAGAATCACCATCTGTCAGCTTTTCCTTCAGGGATCCCCATTTACAATAGCTTGTATCCAGGCCATGTGCAAATCCCACTGGGCTGAAACTTGGCCCTGCGCAAGGTTGGCCTGGATGCAATTAACAAACACAAAATTTATTCAATTTAGTTTGGCCAAAAATATAAGATTCTTTTGTTTGCAGATGCTGAAGTTGAGATGCCTTTCCAAACTTATCAAGGACAAGGGAACCACTTTGGAGAAAATAACAGCCAACCCCAAAGTCATCCTAGAATTCAAATTGAACTGGAAACCTACGCACCAAGTAGTTTGTGAAAGCTTAGAAACAGTGTCCATTTTTTCTGATTACTTTAATTTTTGCTGCTCTCTCTAAACTTCATTGTTCTAGCTGGGCTTTAGACAGAAACACTGAAACACCAGAAGAAAACCAGCGTCTGCAGCGTCTAGGGGAGGCCAGCAGGAAGTATTGGAAATCTCTTGGGAATTTTGGGGTTTCAGGAGATTTGGAGAAAAGTCTGACCCAAAACCTAGAGTTTGGAGGTTAGGATTGTCATGGGAGCATGTCTAAATTGCTTTGGTCTGGAGATCTGGCTGGAAATCTGGTAAGATCGAGATCTGTCTCCCTCGATCGTCTATCCAGGCTCTCCATTTTTGAGGTCTTATCTGCCAGACTCAAGCATGATAAACCTCATGGTGCCTGATTTATCTGTCTCAGAAAGATGAAGGGCTGAGTCAGTCCTTCTGCATTAACATCTTTGTTTCCCAGTTCCCACAAAAGCACCAGACCACTTAATTTATTCCCATCCTCCATGCAGGTACTCTGTGATTATAAAACAGAATTCATATCGAGGGCACATGTGTTCCTCAAGCACTTTTAACCCCTCTCTCCTCCAGAGACCTCTGGTCCAAGGGAGGCTGCAATACTTCTGCCTGAGCTGAGGGGTGGGATGAAGAGCTAACGGAGAGGTCTTCTGCACGTACCTGGAAGCAAGCAGGCCTAGGACAAACAGGTGATGTGGTGCAAGAAGGGTCAGCACGGCGTTAAATACCTGCACGCAAGCACCCCCCAGCCTGCCTTGCTCTCAGAGAGGTAATGCTGGAGCATTTCGTAAAGATTGTTTTTATGAGCTAAAGAGAAGCCGCCCCAGACATCCCCAATGAGGCCAACTGCCAGATGCGCCTCCTCCGCACCCCCCAACCTCCCTGCCCTTAGAGGAGGGGGAGCAGATCGGGTGTGATAAACCCACCCGGCCCCCTCCGCAGCAGCCGGGCCCGTTGGTGTCAGAGTAGTTAGTATGCTGGGGCTGTGCGGTTCCTCTGCCATCTTCATTCACCTTAGAAATGTGGAGTTTGAATGGTTTATCTCTATTAATCACCAGCTCAAAAAGCTTTGTGCACCAAGGGCCGCAGATAATTAACTTCACTATACTGCTTGTCTTATCAGTATCAACCTCTTGTCCTCCTGTGAAATAGTTAAAACCATCAGCCCCTTTTTACTTTTCCATTTAACTCTAATGCTTTAACACTGATGTTCTAAATGGCCCTGCGATTCATACTTATTAGACAAACCTTTCTTTCTGCATCTCTTATATTTTTTGATAATTGGCCATGTACGTTTCTAAGGGGCTCAACAGCTTTTCATGCCACTATACTAATAATTAAAGGTTTCTCACAGCCTTTCAGATTTCTCTTTACCTTCTTTTCTTTGATAAGTATAATCTGCTGTTTAATTGGCGGGGCAGGGGGGAGAAAAGCGGTAATAGCAATAGACCAACTGCATAGGAAAAGGTTTTGTTTAACAAACAAAATTCTCTAATTTTAAACAAATCTTCGTTGTTTCCCTATTTTTGTCCCTCCTCTTGCTCGAGGTCCCCTCCTTCCCACACTGTAAAATGTTGTAAGAGTCCAGCGAGAGGACAGGGGGAGGCAGGATGGGGAGGTGAGACGTGTGGCGGAGGATGGACGGTGGGCAGGACACCGGAGCCCTTTGCTTTGCTCACATCCCCATCCCCACCGCTCGTTTTCCCCCCGGGAGCTGATCCGGGACCCAGCCCCGGCTCCGAGGGGGACGGTGGCCGTTGCACTGCCTGGCTGTGCCGAGGTGGGGACAGCAGCTCCGGGGGCGGCCGCGTGTGTGTCCAGCCTGCCCGGCAGCACCGCCCGCTCGCCAAAAGCACCCCCGGGCACTGGGGCTGGGGACGGCAGGCTGGCCAGGAGTCGTCACACAGGTGTCAGCCCTTCATGCATTCGTGTTGGGCGTGCTTGAAACCCCTTCCCAGCGCGGCTCACGTGTCCTCGGAGACCCTCCCCAACAGGCCCTGACACCAGCAGGCAGTGCTGGTGCCCCAGCTCCCTTTGGGGTTCCCTCAGCTCTCCTGCCAAGTGCCGTGGCCATCACCTCGTGGTGCTGTCCACAGGGCATCCCTTGCATGGTGCTGTTGGAGTTCCAGCTTTCCACATCCATGCACCAGGTTGTTTTTAAGGGGTCTTTTCTCCCAGAGGCTTTTTTAGCCCCATCCCTCTGCCATCTAACCTTGTGCCCCATGCCCTCGTACTAGCAGGGTGTAAATGTGGGTGTTCATGCACCTGATGCTTATGTTATCCAGAAGCATTTCTCCATTTTGTGCAGTTTTATCCTCTGCCTGTCTCTCCCACAAGCCCTCCCTGCAGTCCCCATTCCAGAGATTTTTCCCTCCCTCTCCCACTTGCGGTACTTGAGTTTCCACCTACCCCCCTGCTTTTTGTTTGTTTGTTTGTTTCCTCCCCAAGTTCTCCATTTCCCACATCAATGTCTTTTCCCATCTTTAGACTCTTTCACTCAGCTTATTTCTTCCATCATCCCTGTGTAGGGACCCTGTCAGGGAGATGACACAGCTGGGGGCTATCCTTGGCCCATCTGCTAGAGCCCTCCCTATGGAGAACAACTCCGAAGGGCTCCCTGGGGACACTGTCCTGCATCTTCAGAGGATGAAAATGCTTTTAGACTACCTGCTGGACTTTCATCTCTGGCCATAGATGAGTAACCACTGTGCCAACAGAGGGAGGATGCTGGGTCTGGAGGAGCCCCATTACTGCCTTGGCCATTTCTGCTGCCCTAGATGTTGCCTGGCTTGGGAGAGGAGTTTTGAGGGTCTTGGAGGTAGGGTATGGGGGGAGGATGGGATCTGAAGTACTGAAACTCTGCTGCTCTGACAACCTGCCTGACTCCATTCACACAGGTGAGGCCATCTGAGCTCAGAGGACCCAATGCCTTTGGTCTTCCCTAAAGCTACTCTGAAAAATATTACTCGATAGCTCCCATTCTAGTTTTTAAATTAATTCACTCCAACTGCCTATTTCTTTCCATGTACAAAGATTGAACAAGCATTAATGCTCTTGTGGGACATACGCTAGTGTATACTTCTAAACTCCAGCTCCTGGAGTCACATAATGGGAGGCTCTTTAGCTTTTCTTCAAAACAAAACGTTTCTGCAGTTGAGCAGAGAAGGATGGAAGTACGACCCCAGCGTTCTGAAATGATAACACTGAGAAAAACATCCAACGCTGTGTTTTAACACATGACTTTTACACCATCTCTTGACGCGGGGAAGAGGTGGGAGCAAAGGGAAGAGAGAAGAGCTGATCCAAAGTTTTTGACTGTTGGACATGGGCAGCATGGTGTTGCGCTCCTCCAGTCAACACGCATGGACTGTTTCTTATCAGTGGTAGTATTGAATTGCAAAAAAAGTTCATGCAGAAGTCATTCAGTTATTTTTTGAGTGAAGAATTCACACAACCTGTGTGATACATTCCCGGACTGTTCTCCAACGGGGAGGAAGAAAAAGGCCGATGGTGCCTCTGTTGTGAATAATTCATCCTGTTCTACTGGCACGGGTGCTAGGTGACCCCTTTGCTTAAGCTCCTGCTTGAGTTGGGGGGGAGTGCAGGATGCCTCCCATGTCTCCGTTAGCTGCTGGGGGTTAATAGGGGCACTCAACACACACAAGCATGCTCTAAGCAGGGTCAGAGGGCAAGCAGCACATTGTGACCTAAAATTTGACAGCTTTTACTCATTTCAGGTTAGGTGATCCCATTTCTCTTTGGGCAACTGCCTTGCCCAATGCCCAGGGTGCGTGGTGCTGTGGGAGCCCGGCCAGTCCCCAATAAGCACTGGAGACAGCGATGACCCCCTGCACAGATGCACTCTTTGCCCTTATATTCCATATCCCAAATTGCTACCCACTATCACCAGGGAAAATAAAAAGCAACAGTGGCTGTTGAACGACTGCCCCTCTGCCATCTCAAACAGGACAGCTTTAAGATGCTCAATTCCAGATAATTTGTATTTTAACCCGCCAGGTCCTGGTGCCGTGCTGCAGCGTGACAAACCCTTCCAGCTCGCCGCCGGGCTCTGGCAGTGTCCAGGCTGCTGGAACGCCAGCGACCTGACCCCGGTCATCCCCACGTGTCACTGTCCATCCCACCCAGGGATTTACTTTCGGTTACTGCGATGCGAACAGCGGTAAGATCTCTTCTTGAGCTCCCACCAACACCTCTGGGAGTTCCCACTGATGCTTCAGTTTTCTCCCCTTCCCCTGAGACAAGCCTTTGAGGGCAATTCTCTTATCTCTGCTTGTTTTGTTTCGGTATCTTATGCAGCAGAGTGTCTCGAGGTGCCTCTCCTCTTTCCTCCTTTCTAGTTGTCTGTCTCCTTCCATCACTTTGTCACCCAGCTGCTTGTTAGTCTCTCTGATTTCCTCCTCCTTCTCCCTAGCTGGTCCATTCGTCATTTTTCCTCAGTAGTCCATGCTCCTTTCTCTCCCACTACTTCTCTGTCTCTTGTTTCTCCCTCGTTTCTCTCTTTCGTTTTTCCCCCTTAGTGTCGGAACTTCTTTCTTTGATTCCTCCCCCTCCACCTCCCGCCCTTTATAGTGCTGTTATCTGTGATTTTGGCAAAGAGCACATTTATTGGGGAGGAATATCCCCATGGCAACGCAGCAGATGGTGACTTTTGATTAGCTTGGCTTTTTTTTTTTTCCCCCGACTGCCAAATCACAATCCGTCTTTGAAATTAAATCAGGCTGTGATAGCATCAGTTGTTCTGGAGAGGGGACGAGAGAGAAACAAGACTGAAGTATTACAGCGGGAGCCAGGATGTAATGCAAATTCGTGTTTTTTAACCCCAGCAATAAAAACCCCTGTTCATTCCAGGAGCAGGAGAAACCACAAGAGAGGGAATAATAAAAAAAAAAAATAAATAAAGATTAAAAAAAAATTTATCACCCCACATGGGCTCCTCACCCTGACCACGCTGGAGCATGTGTCTGTAACACCGATGTCACTCCTTGCCAAGTCACCTGGTGCTGCTGGGCCTCATTCTGCGGCTGTTTAAACACCATCGAGGGTTTTCCTCATGTCATGGGTTGTGGGAAGAGGCCAGGTTTTTAGCTGAGCAATTCAAGCAACTATTTATTTACGGGGCGCTGTGTCCAAAGTGGGAAGGAAAGCATTAGCAAGCAGCAGGAGGAAAGGAGGAAAGCAAGCAGCTCCTGGAAGGCATTGGAAGGAGGTGAGAGGAATTCAGGGTAAAGCGAGGAAGCAGAGGACCTGGAAGGGGTGGATGGCATCACCGAGCCAAGATGCTGAGTGATCAAGGGCATGGGAAAGTGAGGAGCTGCCTGTAACGGCACCAGGGAGGTCTGAGCCCGGGGAGGAAAGGGCACAAAGTTCTGCCAGGCACGAAGAGAGAGTTACAGGGCATAGCCCCATGGAAGATGGGAAAGCAGATACTGAAGTCAAACAGTAAAGAACTTTCTTGAACGCTTCAGAAGTGGATGGTATTCAAGTCCCATGAGCTCGTTTGCCTGGTGCTTTTTGGAGGGTGACCAAAGGTGAATGCAACCGAGTGCTAATCATAGCCGAAGATAAAGGAGGGCTTGAAGATGAAAGCTGCAGAGAGGAGATGACTAATGGCCCAGCAATTTCATGGGAACTGCCGCGTTGTCTCAGGCTGCGAGTCTGCCGGACTGCTATCTGCAGTTACTCATGTTCCCCGTACAGGAGTTTAGGAAGCGGTTACTTGTCTCGGCGCTGGCTGTTTTGGATGCAGCGAGTTTGGCAGTTATGGCTAAAGGCAACTAAAGGGTCACCTTCAGTCTTGGTGAAGTTCAGCTGAGATGGTGGAGTTTCACCAGAAACAAAGTGCCTCAAGGGTTAATACCTTTTCCTCTCTGGGGTTGTAGCATGCATATTTTCTGGTACTGTGGAGAGCAAACACACATGAGCACTTGGTGTGCTTCACATGAGCCCTGAGATACTCAAACTCTGCCACTAGGGTCTCTTTGCCTCTGTAAAGAGGCTCTAGCTTTCTGTAACATAGCCTGCGAAAGATGCTTCTCCTGGAGGAGCCCTGATCTTAATGTAGGATTCAAACCTGCGCCCTTCTGCAAAATATTTAAACATATGGGATTTTCCTGTCCCTTATGTTAAGAGAAATAATAGAGAAGCTCCTCCTACGCTGTCTGAAAAGCAGTCCATATTCTCTTGCTCGCTACGAGCTATGGGCCGCCACCACGTCTCTCCCACTGCTTTTTTAGTCAAACCAGTGCTTTTTCCTGGTCTGCTCCAGGGGACCCTGTGGGCTGTCTTAAGTCTAAGCTCTCTGGCCAATAGATAAAATTTTGCTGCAGATGTTGTTGCGTCTGTTGGAGATCTCCATTCAGGAGTGTTTTGTGTACACCGTGTGTTAGATTTGATGTTCTTTGAGGAGAAGATTTGGGTGCAGGAGACAAATCAGGTAGGGACACCACTGGAGCTTAATTGCCAAGAGGTATCTCAGGGCCTGATTCTTCCCTGTGAGACACAGGCACAGCTCAGGGGGTTGCAGCAACGTAACTGGGGGTTGAATAAGGACCTTTGATCTTATGGTGGAGGATCCTGCAGGGGTTCACGTGTTGGTGGAAGGCATCAGAGAAGTGTTTCAGTGAGCAGTGGGATCTAAACCCCTGTTTGATTCTCAGATGGCTAGTAGGGGGGGAGGGTCTAACCCATGGTTCATTCGGTTTAGATGGTAATCCTAGTTTAGACAAGAATTTGTATCTGCTGGGTGCTGCTTCTCCCTGTTTTGGTCAGATTGCCACTTGGTTTCTTGCGCCCCCCTGCCAGTGTCTGTCTGTCCCCAAATATCCCTCTCCCTTGCTTGCATCCCCCCTTGCCCTGCACAAGCGCCTTGCAGCCACGCTCTGCTCTTCCCTCCAGCGCAGCCCCCGGGGGCTGGTTGGCACCCAACGGTGTTCTGTAGGATCGGCACGTCGCGCGCCTCTGCGTCTGCTCTGCCCTCCGGCACCGCGGTGCCGCAGCTGGGAACCGCTGGCAGGGTGTGGGAGCCGCC
>NW_010524999.1:1094-3901 GCF_000687285.1 Phaethon lepturus | reverse complement strand
GTCCCGAAAGCGGACGGTGGTGCGGGGACACAGGGCCCAGCCTTGGGGGACGGAGGGTGCCCCTGCGCCCTAGTGCCCGGCTGCGTGGGAGGCTGGTGGGCGCTTGGTGGCCCTGGTGCAGGCGTGCAAGGCTGTAATGCAGTAGCGCACAAGAGTCTGTGTTGCCGTGCGATCACTGTGCAACGGTGCGGCAAACGACACAAGTCTGGAGTAATTAATGTGTTTATGACTTAGTCCATTGATCATCTAATGGATTGCTATCTTATACGGGCCATGCTGAGCCAGCAATCAACAGCGCAGTGTCGGCAATCAGTTTGGCCCCAAGCCTGAAAGCGAAAGCAGGGGATCCCATGGGGGACAAGGAGGGTGGCACCAGCCGCCACAATGAGCATGTCACATGGTGGGCACGCAAAGGAGGGCAGGCCCGTGTGGGCCATGTGGGGCAGGACCCGGACCCACATGCCGAGGTGCACGAAATCCTTCCTGTGTGGGTGAGCTGTGCCTCCCCGGCTGCTGCCAGCACCAACAACCGGGGCAGGGGGCCTGGGTAATGCCAGCCACGGCCCGGGAGAAGGCGAAGGTGACGAACTGCATGCAGCTCCCAGCACCATTCAGGCCAGCGGTGCCTGAGCTGCTGACGGAATAACCACAGCTGAGGGGAAGAGCTGACTCCAGAAACAGGGAAAAGCTGAGCCCCGGTGGGAGAATGATGCCTCAGGATGATGCACACAGGACCAGAACCCTGAACAGCCCAGGTGATAGATAGATAGATATAGACTGGGGGCGTGGGTGGTGAGCAAGTGGAATATAAAGCACCAGTGTCCTTAATTGTCAAAGCTGCTGCAAAAGCAGGAAGAGTTGGAAGGGGTTGTAAAGGTAAAATAAACAGCTCAGCCACACATGGCAGATGACTGTAGCAGTGAGCCCTGGGGATCATCCGTGTTGGACCAGGACACCAAAAACTGTCCTAATGCAACGACACTGGAAAGCCTTTTCGCTTTCCTTCATGGGGCAAAGAGATGCACCCAGAGGGGGGCTGGTTCCTGGCTGGCCCCAAGCACAGCTGCAAGCGCTGAGCAGCAGCTTGGAGAGCCAACAGGCAGGGAAAGGGTCTCTGGGCACTCCCTGCCCAAGCAGGCGAAGGCAACTACAGCCTGCGGTAAGACAGGGGCTACGAAGGCTTGAGCGGCGCCAGCACCTAACAACCGGCTGTTACACAGAAGGGCTGTAACAGCGCGGGACACGTCATAAGGACATATTAGAGGATTCTCACCTTGTCAAAGAACCAAAGCTTAACCGTGGCATTTAGTTTTTCCAAAAAAGTTAATCCTAAAATACACATTCACAAGTGTAGAAACCTCTCCTCTGAAGGGAAAGCAAGAAGGACAAGATAATGTAGTGTCTGCAAATGCAGTAAGTGCTGATTTAAACTTTCACGTTTGCGATGAAGACCAGCTGGCCAAGACCCCTACCACCAATGAACAGAGAATGAGGAACAAAGCGCTCCTGAGCTGACCAGAAACACCGAGGGAGGGTGATGAGCCAGGTCATGCAGGTCTGCTGACTATGACCGACAGTCTTTGGTGGTTTTGTCTTCCATAAGTAGCAAAGAAAGAGGAACACGTAATCCCTCCCAGCCTACACACATTAACAACAGTTACTGTGGTCAGGGTTGATCATGCACTGGCATCCCAGCCCAGTGCCTGTGTACGTCTGTCTGTGGTGCTGGGGATGTACAGCCACAACCTGACATTTACCAACCCAGCGGTGCCTCATCTACACCCAGAAAACAGCCCTTACTGTAACGGGGCTTTAGTGGCCCACGGCTCCCAGGGCACCTTTGCAGTGCTGGGACTGAGAGGCTGTATTGCTGTGCGCTGTGGCCCCAGGGGGTTTAGCCCACTGTGCCAGAACTGATGGCTCTGCACGGGGCAGGAACCCAGAGCAGCCGCAGCTGCGGCGGCTGCAACGCTGCGTACAAGCAACGCAGACAGCAGCACAGGTAGGAACCAGCACCTTGTTTTGGTAAATGCGTAACCACACCTCAGCGTTGGAGCAGAGGGAGAAGCAGGGACCCCTTGGCAGGCACCAGGCAGTAGAAATCACAGGATCCTGGGGAGGGATGGCCTGGAACTGTGCCCTCAGTCATCTTCGGGGAAACGTCACTGCGCATGGGGCAGCCAGGGCAGCACATGCAAAGTAACCCCCAGACTAACAGAACACACTTTTAGGAGATGAAACTGAACAATGCCTCTGGCTGTTTATTGCACCCAAGTACTGCTGCTGGCAACGGAAACGCGGAGCCAGGGGTTAGATGCTTTCCCCAAGGGGTTTACTCCTCTCCTACGGGGCTGTAGCAGAGGAATCTTGTACTGAAACGTTAACAGACAGGTGGTACCAACCTCCATCTCAGAAACAAACAGATCTTTGACGGCAGGTAGGTGTTTTTGAGACATGTTATGGAAGAGCAGGGACAGAGGGAGCTGAACCTTGCGCTGACTTGAAGCAGCCAGGTGGAGGATGAGGCAGGGCGCAGACATGGTGCCTGGCCATCATGCACCTGAGGGAAGGAGCAGTTTGTGCCGAGCTGATGGACCAACAACCTCAGCCGGGGACCTGGCTGGACTGACAGGGTGGACCATTCCGGCATTGCCGCAGCACCCAGAGAGAAGCTGAGACTGGAAAGCTGACAGGCCTAGCAAGTGCATTAGAAAGTAAAAACCTTTCATATGGGGACTGAGAGCAAACTGCCCAGGGTGCCTCGCTGGTGTGACACGTTTATGGGACAGTCCCCAAAACCTACAGCT
>NW_010524999.1:645-989 GCF_000687285.1 Phaethon lepturus | reverse complement strand
AAACCCTACAGCTGTGTTACAGCCGATACCGCACCCTGCGGTTGTGTCAATAGCACTGCGAGGAGAACTGACCTTTATCATCCTGCACATACAGTACCAGGTACCACAGGAATAGCGCTGCAGGGACCAGATGGGAGGGCTACATGGCCGGGTAACCTGAAAACTGCAGCAGGCTCAGCCAGAAGGGACCGTAGCGACCTCAGTGGTCATGCAGAGAGACCCAAGCGTCCTTGGAGGCCGCTCTGATGGGGGTCACAAGCCATGGGCCCTGCAGCAGCCACAGCCCCAGCACCCATGAAGGAGACAGGGCTGCCTGAGGCCTGCAGGCCCGGGAGGGAGGACGC
>NW_010524999.1:272-566 GCF_000687285.1 Phaethon lepturus | reverse complement strand
AAAAGCCGTGAGCCAGGCTGCCTGCGCCGGGGCACACGAGGCTGAGATTGCTTAGTAACAGTGTGAGAAATGCCAGGTTTGGGTACGAGTAGCAAAACTGGGACCAGTGGGGAACAGTATATCGGAGACGACCCGCTGGCCCCTCCATCGCACAGATAGCCTGAAGATGTGGCGTGGGAGAGCTGAGCCAAGAGGGGTAGGCTTACACCCCAATGCCAAGTGATGTGGGAAGGTAAGGGGGGGATGCTGCACCCCCATACCCTTCCCCGAGCTGCCGTGCCCCCATGGCCCCCC
>NW_010524999.1:0-238 GCF_000687285.1 Phaethon lepturus | reverse complement strand
AGACTTGCGCCCTAATCTCAGGCAGCGCAGGAGGGCGGAGGAAAGGGGCTGCAACTCAACAACGGTTGTATGTAATCAAGATCATTTAAGAGTTATTAACTGTAGCTCAATTATGTGCAACACCATGAAGTAACGAGCGGTGTGTTCACTGGTCAATTAGTTTACTGATCATGTGATCACTTTATTAGATTACTTTACTGTGTTAACTAATGAATCAACACTTCCGAGACTGAAGCTG
>NW_010524998.1:0-19105 GCF_000687285.1 Phaethon lepturus | reverse complement strand
GACTGCCGGGGCAGGAGAAGGTGTTTCAGCAGTACCCGCGCTCCGGTAGCGCCCTTCCTTTCGGCCAGCGGCTCAGGGAGGCCGTGTCTACCCTGCGGGGCGCGCAGCGGGGCGGGAGGGACGCCGTGGCAGCAGAGAGGGAAGCACCACCGCACACAGCCTGCCGCCGCCTCCCCAGGAGGGGTGGTGGGATGGTTGTGGTGTTTGTTTGTTTGGGTTTTTTTTTTAAGTTAATGAGGCATAATTAGCGTGAACAGAGAGAAAAGATCAGACGCGAAAATTAACGCTGTAAGAAAAGGGACAGACAGCCTTGAGAATTTACGCTCCTCCTGACTGACTGCAAACACCAACTCCAGCCTACGTTTTTTAACTTGTGCCAGCTTTGAGGTACTACACGTGTTTGTCAGTCGAAAGTCAGTAACTAGCTTCACGCTGTCGTAGGACGCGCACTGTCTGGCTGCCACGAAACGTATACGCCTGTTACACCTGCACAGGAGAACATCAAATAAAGGTACGCAGAGGCAGTATCGTGGTGGCTGTTCCACCCCTCACCTCCCTCTGTCACTTTGGGATAAGTTCAGGCCATCCTTGCTGATGAAGATGACAAGCGACTTGGAGAAAGGGGGTTCTCCTGCCTTTTGAAAATATTTCTTCCTAGAAAGGAGTTTGTTGTTTTGTTTGTTTTTTTAATAATGAAACCTTCATTTTTCTCCCTCTGAGGACTGTGGCCACCCTTGAGTTGACATCAAACTATCCCTACCAACGGAGACAACCTTGCCATTGCAACAACCCGGTGACAAATACTACCCTCCTTTTACAAATAAAAGTGATGTACAAAACCTTAATGATTCACCGAGTGTGAATTACTGGTAAAATAGACTAACCTTGCTGTTAGGATTTGAAATACAGAACCACACTTTCTTCTTTCTTATCTTGATGAGCATCTCTGCTGTTCTTTGTGACTGCCTACACCTCACACCTTTTTATCAGCTCCGTTTTGCATCGTGCCATCTCACAGAATCACGGCGTGGCTGAGGTTGGAACGGACCTTGGAAGGTCACCTGGTCCAACCCCCCTGCTCGAGCCGGGCCTCCTGGAGCAGGTTGCCCAGGCCCAAGGACGGAGATTCCAATCTGGGCAACCTGTGCCAGTGCTCACTTTTTTTTCTCTAAGATCCTTCTCCATTCATTCACCTCCGGTATACCCAAGGCTTCTTTGGCCCTACTCTTTACCGCTGTTCCATAGTATCTGCCTGCTGTGGCTGAAACTTGGGATGAGTATAAAGCTAGTACTCTAGGCCCCTCTGCAAAACAGCAGCAATAGAACAGCCTTAAAATAAACTACTGGCTACTTTTCTGTCTACTTCCCACTGCCTCAGCTAGGAGCAAAATCGTTCAAAAGTGTGCAGACAGCTCCCCCTCATTTTGTCCAGGTGTCATATAGCTTTCATGTGAAGTTTCAAAACAGAGACACAGGTGGATACCGGACATGTACTCAAATCTTTACCAGTCAAGTCCGAGTTGGGAACAGCTAGTTGCTTCACAGGTTACAAAAAGCAGCTTTCACATGGTATAATTACTAGTCACAAACCTTATTCAGGGGACCAGCACTTACTACACAAGGTCCTGCCTGACTTTCAGTGTCCAGCCAAGAAGCAGACAATTCTCTCAGTGATACAGAAGACCCAAATCTAGCACAACAATACAAAATGTTTCATTCCAGGACAGTATAGAAAAAAAAAAAAACCACATTTTGAGAATACCTACACATAGTTGCCCATTCTCAGGGAAATGGCAGTCAGGGTTAAAACTACAAAATGTAACAGCAGCCTCTATGGAACATTACAGAAGAGACACTCACTTTGACATTCAAAATAAAAGTAATTAAGGCTCCAAAACCTAATTAGAAGAGTAGCAATTTATTAAAAGCAATTAAATGGGACTGCACAAACAGGCTGCAGGGAGGCTTAGGCTCTCAGTGACTGTTTATTACTTTTAATTCTTCTTTGCCACGTACATCTCTCAGCTTCCCTACCTATTGCTTAAGTAAGGTCTAATCCCTAAACCGTAGCAAACCTGAATATAATAATTAGCATTTATAAAGCATCCAGAGTCTTCAAAGGATTTAAGCATTAATTAATCCTCATAACCACCTCAGGATGTAGTTAAGTAAAATATGGTGAGTGGTTTGCACACAGAGGTGGTCAAAACACCTTGCTGCATCCAAAATCTCTCCACACTCTACCAGGGAGGTGCCCGGAGGGGCACCACAGTGGAGCATGAAGCATTACCAGGGCTGTGCTCGTCCAAGAACAAAGAGCCAACCTAATCAGAAATGCTAATCCCAAACAGTAATATTTTGTGCTCAAATCAACTTCTCCTTTCTTGACTGCATCTAAAAGCAGAAAAATACAGAAATGTACCAAATGGCAGTTCTACTGGAGGCACATAAGTAAGTTCTAATCGAAGCAGTATAACTAGATTAATAAAAAAGATGAACATGGCCCAGGTTAGATAATGCCTTTCTTTTTGTGTGCCCTGGAGTAACTGACTCCCACATGACTTAACAGGAAATTTTGACACATTTAAAAGAATAAAATGGGAACTGCCAGCAGACTTGCCAACAGGAACCCAGTTTTAGCCATCTACACCTTCCACAGAGGGAGAAAAGTTAAGACTTTTACCCAAAGATGCAGTATCTACCATGTGGCAGGTGGCCTCGCATATTAACACAGCTGTCGGCATTACAGCAGCACCAACACATGCAAGCCAAAACAGATGGGGGAAACAGGTTCCTTTTTGCCTCAGAGTACTCGCACGTGCCCCATATGAGGTATTATTGCATTGCCCAAGGCAGTGAGAAACCATTAAAACACAGTTGCAGAGGAAAACAACGGCACAGAAGAGGAAAAATCAAGCCAAAGCTCTCAATACACTTTTTTTCATAGTTCATCCTGCCCAGAGTTTCACTTGACTCAGTACCTCGAGTAAGAGAGGGAGGGTGCTGTGCCTATTCCATATCCACTGATTTTCTACTGCAATTCAGATTATAATGATTGTGCACACAAGGGAAACATCCCCCTTCTTGTTACTGCTTTAGAGTGAGCAGATGGTGAAGTTTTAATTGTGCTTTCTGAATTTTCTCCCTTTTATGGATCTTTTAAATCTTGAGTAAAATCTTTTGTTTTGTTTGGATACCAAAAAGGAAAGCAAGTTTCCATCACACCGGTTTATGAAGAGCCCTTCTCTCACACGCTCTGAAATATCAAAGTCCTAACTAGGGGAGAAATGTAGTCTCAAAACCACCAAACTAAACGTTTTCCCTGCAAGCACATTTTGTCACAACTATTACATGGAAAAAACCAACATTCTCAAACTGTTTGCATTGTTGAACCACTACCATAAGAAATGGTCTTATGTTTTGAGGTACAACCCTCCTAACAAAAGCATAGTTCTGTTTTCCATTTCATACATGTCTAATGCGTTTATCTATAAAAAAATTTTGTCTGTCTTGGCTACTTTTTCTTGTTAATAGGCAATCCTATATTCCAGGCTTTTACAGAACATGTCTACAGGTAGAAGTGGCACAAATAGCAATATTATTTTAACAATGGATGGTCCCTTACCTATCTTCGTTCTTTCCAATATATAATATATTCTGGCAAGGTTTCTAATAGGTGGCATGAGACCATGAGTTAATAAATACACAT
Organism: Phaethon lepturus; assembly: GCF_000687285.1. Classification (NCBI taxonomy): domain Eukaryota; kingdom Metazoa; phylum Chordata; class Aves; order Phaethontiformes; family Phaethontidae; genus Phaethon; species Phaethon lepturus. The sequence goes on along the minus strand of NW_010524998.1, from coordinate 15,396 downwards.
AATAGAGTCATCATATGTAATATTTCCCAGCCATTTTTGACAGTGTTAGTTGTCCAGATGTTGAAACAAATACTGATGGCTTTAAAATCTCTAATGTATGCTTATTCTAAAATGAAGACAAACAACAGAATTGAAGATCTGGGTCTTGGATATGTTATTACACAGATGAAGCATGTTAGCAAGGCTTTCTAGGATATATTTCCTATCTACCTATGACCTTCTGCTGTAAAGAATGCACCGCACAGCTTCCAGCAATCCTCATCCCTTTAACTGTGAACACACAGTTCCTCCATTTGATTTACAGAACACGGTTTAAACATGGACAGCTGCTATTGTTCAAATGCCGTGGTGTCTGGAGAAGACAGCTGGAAATGACTCATGGTGTTAACTGCAGTTACTGAGAGCCGTAACCGTGTTCTTTATTTTTTGGGGTAAGATTTATACACTGTGCCGTGTATGGCTGAAGTTCAGTGTAGTGATTAACATCTTTACATCAACTTTTCGGAAGGCCTCTTCTATTTGTTTTCCATGCTACAGTTTGTGACATTTACAGTTACCTGGTAGCAGAAGTGCTAAAATGGAAATAAAAAATTACGAACACACCTATGGAACCTCTTTTATAATAGACTTTCGCTGCATCTGGTCATGGAGCAAAAAGCATTCAGAAGCCTCATAGTACGGTGGTATGTACGCACCTAACTACTCTAGATGAGGACCAAAGTCCTTTTTTGTTAATTTTGTTAATTAATAACTTTCAGGTGATTAGCACAGCTTGTCTGGAAGGGTTTCAAGACATTTTTGATAGTGCCTCATGTGAATACAAAGCTGAAACTCAGTTGTGCTCTTACCGATACTCATCATTGCAAAACACCCTACCCTAACCAGAGCTCGAGAAAACCTGCATTTCATATAATAAGGTCTCTGTAAAAGCATCCTATTCTGGGTTACGCTTCCTTGCTAAGCCAATCTGTCTATTTACCACCACCCTTACTAGAAGAATTATGGTTAAACAAAGTACTTCAGAAAACTAATTTCATCCAACTTCTAAATACATTGTATGTATGGAAAAAAGCAGCACAAGTAATTTAGTGTCCAGAAGGATGCAAGAGCTTTCAAAAAGAGGTCTTACGTGCAAATAAAGGAAATCCATGAAATACATAACCAGCAACTTGTACATTGTAGTTAACACTTTTCTTCCTAGCACGTCTTTTGAGAATCTGATTAATAGTTAAAAAGGCATATACACTTTTCTGTACAAATCTACATTACATACTTCCAAATGTCAAATCAAATTACTAATATTAAAAAGGCCTGTCCTACCTGCATACATATATAAAGGTACATTTTTCAATTTGCAGGTTACAAAGCAGTTTCGATTTGCGCAAGCCCATGTACAGCAGACTTAAGCCTGTGGACAGCATACTTGCCTTTTTTAGTTACCTTTCAAATATTTCTTAAAATTAGTCCCTGGACCCCAAGGCTTCCTAGAACCACTAACTGCAAGACACCGTCAGAAGCACAGCAATTCCACCCCTTTATCTATCCTGCTGGATTGTTACAACACAGAATACTTTTTAAACCAATGATCTGAGCCCTTTATAAAACATCATTCAAAATGTTTGAAAATTAGAATATATACCAAAAATGTAAACCCTTACCACCGTCACAGCAAGCATGTGTATTAGTGTGTTCCAAAAGGAAGAATATCTTCAGTGTCCACAGAAATACACTGCAAAATATTCTGTATTTAAAAATTACTTTAAGTACACCAGTCTCTAACAGGCAATATTCTTACGGATTCAAGCCAAACAGGATCATAAAAGCTTTTGGCTGCATATGTTGCAGAATCCCATCTGGCTTCATGAAACAACTTATTTTCCTCTCCAGTTCATTTAAGTTTCCAGGAAAAAAAAAAAAAAAAAAAAAATCCATCCTTTTCTTATGTATACAAATTATATCCATAAGTTATTTCCAATAGCCAGAAAATACTTCAATCTTATTACAGAACAAACAGAAAAACAGAGTCTAATTCTTGGCATACAGGTTTCACATAACAGTGAACAGTATGTATAGCAGAAAAAGGGTAAGAAAGAATCATTAAAGCCCAGGTTTGTAAGAATGCAAGTGGCCATTAATCAGACTATGCCTAGTTAGTTGGTTAAGTAACAGCATTAACTGATACCCCCCCTTTTTTTTTCCTTTTTTTTTTTTTTAAAGCCCAACACAAGAGAACCTTTAGTAGGGGAAAGAAGATTTCTCTTAATGCTCAAGAACAAAAATTCTGAATAATCCATGTGTTTCCTCACTCAAGCATTCATTGTTATTGAAGTCAGAGAAGAAAAGCTTTTTCAGCAAAGTAAACACCATCATAAGTAAATGTGTCACTGATGGGAATATAAACTTGAAACTCAGTTTTTTAATCTGATGCTGTTCTTTAGAAATATTTTTTGTATGTAATGTACAGCTTTAGTCCAATAAAATATGAGTAATAAGACTAAAGGGCTTTCCCTACAATGAACAATAGCATTTTATAGGATGCATTTACTGTAGCTCATCAATATTAGATGTACAGCAATTTTTCCAAATTTTTTTCAGGGTGTGCTGACCTGCTGCTGAAAAGAAAGGTTCACATTATCTCTTCATTAAATCAATTCCCTGAACAAAGCTGTATATTTTCCTTTATATTAGGAACTGACTGAAGTGCTCTTATTTAGTATGATGCCAACATCAGATCAACTGTCATTCACTTAACAACTTTGGCATTGCTACAGCCTTGAAGAAAGCATGCAGCTATTTTGTATCCTGCATAAATCAAGGACTTATTTGTTAAAATGCATTACCTGACATATTGACAGAACAGACACCTCAAGGAAAGCATGACAATTATTACCCACAAAAGGTTTTTTTAATCCTTTTTTGAACCATTGCATGACATATCAGAGTAGACAAAACTAAGCAGTACTTTAACAGTTATGAAGTGGATGAAAGGAAATTTGGTACTCAAAAATATTCCTACAATCTAAACTAGTTGACTTTGGATAGGTGTCTTTTAATTTCCAGAACCTGTAATGCTACAACACAAAAGTCTGTACATATGCTAATATTGACAAGTCAGCACTGAAGTGGCTATTCTGCAATTGTTTTCTAACATAAAATGTATCATTCTTATTTTATAATAGTACCAATTAAAGACATACTAAGGCTCAAGCCTTAATTGCAATATGCAGCAATACTTTCTAACCACTAGATTGGATTAGTTTGTAGATCAATTCAGCTTGCTTTGAAGCTGCTGCCAAAAATTTTTTAGAGCATTAACTTGCTCTTAATTCAAACCTCAGTAGAGGACTTAAAAACCAGACAATAATCCATGGGTTCTAGGTACCTCAAAACAAAGTAGCACTTTCGCTTTGGAAACTACCTTAAGAATGTAAAAGAACCCCTAACAAAATGGGGTGGGGGAGGAGTATTACAAGAGAAAAGCATCACCTTTCCCTGCAGAAACATTCTGCCCTTGAGAATAAACCATTCATCCATCCTTACTTCTCTAAACCAAGAATGTAGCTACTGGCCAACAAAATCAGGTGTCACAGACAAAGATGTTAAATTGGGACCAAGTTGCTTCCATGTAATCCACTAATGTTATAATAAGTGATAAAAAAATCTTGGAATATTGTTATCATTGAAAACAACATACACAAGGGTATTTGCGTCACACTAAGAGTGCTTTTGTTTACATCACAAAGCAGGCTGGCAGTACACAAACTGAATTCTTTTTGGATGAAACTACTCCAGAAAGCTCAGAGTGCACCCAGTGTGCTCCAACAAGAGAGGCACTCAGTCTCTGGAGGGCCAGAAAAAAGCCAGGCTGAAGGAAACTCAGAAGCACACAGAGTGGGGACCTCAGGTCCTCAGCACCAACTATCCTGCTCTATAAAAGCAGCTTGATGGGGCTGCTGTCCTTACTAGGGAGCCTGTATTGCCAAGCATCCACTTCAAACATTTATCATGGTTACTTCACTGAGCCTCAAGAGGCTTGGGTTTCTTTAATATTCCTTAGCATTAGCATGACTCCAGCCAAAACAAACTTCTTCCACACGTCCCAATTTCCTCAATTTCTTCCATTCTTTCCTTACTGTCCTTTCTTACCTTTACTGAGAACTGTTAGGTGACTCTTCAGCAAACTAACTCTGGCCCAATAAACTATCTTTCTAGGCCTAGAATCTACTTACAAAGACCAAGATTTTTAGAAAGATTGCCTAACAGGAAGTTTCTAAATTTACACTTCTTTTACTAACCAAGTTAACCTGATCTTCAAAGGTGCCCCCTGAGTCACAGAAAGATTACTTACACTCTCTTGGTGAGTTGGTGCCCAAGTGACATAATTGCAATAAAATTACGTTAATCTTCTGATAAATGATTTGTAAAACATAAGATCATTTGATGGTAGACAAGAGACGTTAACAGCCTGGCTTTCATTTTAAAGGCCAATTTTGAAAAAGGGTAGTGAGAGTGGATTCTATGCTATCATTAGAAAAGTGGAAAAAGGAAACATGGCTGATTCACATGGAGAGATCTTGACATCCACTGGAAGAGAACAGTATGTTATCACATAAGCATTGCCCCTCAAGAACAAGCAGAACTTCATGTGGCTAGAAATATTCAGTCAATTAAGCAGCGATCCAAGTAACTGAACACTGGTAAATTAATTATAAAGTGCTGGTTCACACCAACACAGATGCTTTCATGATGTAACTTACTGTGACAGGAGCTACAGAGCCTCAGAACTAAAGCATGGTTACAGAATATTACCAAAATCACTTGGCATTTGGTATAAGACAGCATTATAAGTCTGAAATTTTGAGTAGCTAGTACACATAATATTACTTTTGCATAGTAACAGTCCATTTTACAATTTAAGCAGTCAAATATGGGCTGTAAAATAAAAAAAAGATCAGGGCATATCAAGTTTACCTTTCAAATCAAACTTTCCTGACCTTTCTGAAAGAGGAGAGTTGAAGCCTTTTCTCAGTAGTTCCCTCTTTTACTTTTTCATTCCAGTCTTCCGTGACCTTCTCTCATCTATTTTGTTTCTCAAAAGAAACGACAGGGAAGGGAACTGCAAAGTTTTACTAGCATAGTACTCAGCAAAAGTTAAAAGGAGCGGGCCAGAAAGTTTAGGAGCAAGATTTGTAAGGATTTTGGTGAAATAGATACAAGGCAGGCCAGAAAGACTTAAAGAAATGGATGACCGAAATTAATCATAAGGAGAGTGATTTCCCAAACAACTTTAAAAAAAAAAGAAAAAAAAAGAAATAGAACTTTTAAGATTGAACTATTTCTCGACATAAGAAATGTTTGCTTTTAAAAGACAAGTATTTTGAATCGATGTTAATTTTATTTTTTATTACTAACAAAATGTTATTTTCTAGTTAGAGCTTCTAAGGGATGAGCTGCTTTCTGAGACAGAGGGTTGCACAGCTCTTAAGGAAGCACTGAAACGCAACATTACCATTCCACCTATTACCACATCAGAATGCTTTCCTGTAGACAACTGAGCAATGCAGCTGAGCTGTTTTGTCTAGCCTTTCACAGCACCTTATCTTTCTTATTTATTTACTAAATAAAAGAGAACAAGCATATTATAGTCAGAGGGCTGAGATTAAAAGAAGGATCCATTAAATTTACATCCTAACACTTAGAACTGCACTTGCTTAACAGAAAATTGCCCAGGAGTCTTCAGGCCATGCAGACTCAAGCAAGTAGCAAGTAGCTACAGGTTAAACACATAAAGTTCCCATGGAGTCATGTCCCAAGAGGACATGACCAGAGAGGCAAGGCTAGAAAGAAGGGGGATTCACACATTTACCTGATAGCCCCCACTTGTAAAGAAGTAGCAGGCAGTACTTTGTATGTGAGAATGATTGCCTTGTATTTCAGATGAAAATGCTATAGTCTTATGCATTACCAGGCATATTTTAAGGAAATGCATAAATGCATAGGAGCGCAGCGTGCTCAGTGCACAGAAAGCAACAGCACGTAACATTGTGTCGCGTGTCAAGACCAAACTCTCTTGAGTCTCTTTCAGTCACGCTATTCCCTTTCAAGTTCCCACTTAATGCATATAGCTATAGTAACATGGAGGAAAAAAAAGGTAATATTCTGAAAGTGTCATTTAAACCTCCAAAGGAACCTGTCTGCTTTTTTTTGAAGGCGCAATGAACTCATACATGCAAACTGTCTTGGTGCATCCAAGTGGAACTCATTAATTATTTTAACATCCTAAATGTAATGGGAGAACAGCATTGAAGACCAATAGCCATAGGCACTCAGCAAAACAACTCCAAAAAAGCCTTTTTGCACAGATGCATGAAGCTTTTGTGCAATATATGATCCTTGTACCAAATTCCATGTTAGTAGAACAGCTCAGGGCTGTCACAACTGTGTATGTTATGGACCTATGCCTCTGCACCACAGTGAGGAGAAGAGGTGAACATGCAGTCATTCCTCCATCAGTTTTATGTTCACAGAACAATCACAAATGTTCTAGAAGTGAGACATAAGTAATAACTGAAGCAGTAATGGGAGAAAATAATAACAAAAAAATAAAATCAAATGTTTTGTTAACGGGACTATCCCCACATTTCCACTCCTTCCAACAGGTCTCTATCCAGCCCAATGTCCTGGTAGAAGAGGAACAGAAAGAGCTGCAGAAGAAAAACACAAATCAAAAAGAAAAAAACAAGAAGGGGGACAATAATCAACATAAATAACTAACTACTGTTTTAAAAAAAGTGCTTACTAACCACATCAGAAAGCAAAAAGTAAAAGATAGTAGTGTCCTTTCTTCAGATTTGTGGGTGGAAGAACAAAGCAGTAGGTTCAAACAGCTTCCCATTATAGTAAAAGCAACCCATAAGATAAACATAATACTTTCTGTAGTCCAACATAAACAAAAATAATCAGAAAGCCATCAAGGTCCAGATTATTCAAGAAAGTCAGAAACACAGGTAGATTTTATGAAGAACTTAACATTTTCTTTAGTAGAAAAAAAAAATAATGTCAACTTAAAATTAAGTATTTCATTTAAATGAGCCATATAAGTGAACCAAAATAATTATGAAATAATTATACTCAGCAAAACATTTTTCCAACAAGTATTTTTGTTACCATATTATCCAATGCAAAGTAAATCAGAAAATTATCTGCCCCACAATTCAGAGTTAGAAAAACCTCTCAGAATTATAAATTATTTTCCCTCCTTTATATTTGATTTTGTATAGATATTTGGATTCAGAGTTGACAGAAGGCCAAAAGTGTCACAGAAAGAAAGATGAAAGATAAATACTTTCATGACTAACTCAACTGTCAGAATTACAGTGTGCTGTAAGAAAGATTTTTGGTTGTGGTGTGGTGGTGGTGTTTTTTGTTTTTTTTTTTTTTTTTTACAGTAAGGCTTAGCTCTCTCTAGTAAAGCTGGGGAGTTAATTTTAACTGTTTAATAATAACTGAAAGTACATGAAACTGTTCTACCATTTCAGGCAGGTCCCTTTGCTCCGAATATTCCTCTATTAAGTGATCCCTAGAAGGTGTGGTTACAGAACATTTGTGTGTTTTATATGCTAATACGGGGGTGGGGAAAAAGCTTTTGCAAGACCTACATATTACATCTCCCACAGGAATCAGCTAAACACTCAGTTAAATACAGTCTTCAGTGTTCCCAGTGCCAGTCTGCTTGTTTCTTGGACAAGGGAGGAGTAATTAAAGGGGAAGAGGTGGCATGACACAAAAAAAGTTCTTAGCATTGGCTTAATTTGTTACCCATGGTACATGTTTGAAGTCAGAAAGTTTATTAAAAAATATTCTTGAAAGTAAAACAGTTTTTATAGACAACAGAAGTGTAAGACCCATTTCATATTAATGATCTAGTAGACTGTCCCTTAACTGTGTTTCCAAAATTTAAAGAGCATATGGTTGAAAGTTATGTATCTGGAAAAGCAGTCTAGTTTATTAGAAAGTGTAACAAATATATGCAAATCAAAAAAGAGGTTGGCAAAAGAGATACCATTTTATTACATTATACAGTGCTATTTCCACTGCAAAAATGGACAAATTCCAAATGAAGCTAACAGAATAACAAAAACATCTTTACATCTTAAAGACCATCAACGAACATATTTAAGTTAAACCAAACCAGGGCATGTTGTATATTTGAAGTTTTATTGATGGAAATGCAAATATAACCATGGCATATCACAAAAACAATTAATAACATTTCATTAAAAGCAGTTCCTTAAAAACATCTGCAATCATCTGTAACAAATACACTGAATATTTGAGTCCTTGAGTCTTAAATCAAAATATTCTTCTAGAAGCCTGTTGTAGATGGTTACTAAAAACCCAACATCAAACTTCACAATAAAAAAATTGCAGAAATACCTAAAAATGGGCATCTAAAATCAGTAGGTATCTCATGCAGCTGTATTTCAGGAAGTGCTGATTATTCTTTCTCAGGAAATAAATATTCCTATTTGGTCAAAAGGTGTCCCCCCAAAAAAACAGAGGGGCACTTCCTGATGGCTAATTATCACCTAAAACTCAAACAAATGCAAATGTTTACTGTTAACACAAATCTTTTTTTAAAATATGCTCTCCAGTCACAAGATTGACTGTAATTCATTGATGTGCATACCTGAGGTGCTATGTTGTCTACATTCAGTTTTCCTGGAAGAGATACTAAAAGGAAACAAATCAACACAGTATATTTTAGCTGAACTGTTCATTTTCTTTAACTCATTCTTCCTTTCCAAGGAACTTGTGCATCTACTGACAAAGTTTGTAAGAGAACGCCATACATCTTTTATTTCTCTCTCATGTCTTCATTGCTTGGATCTGATCTGTTAATAAAAAGAAACAGCTAGTCTTAACACAAGTAAGATTAATTCTTGCTGTATTTTGCTTTTTGAAAGCATAACCCGGTATGTCCAGGTTACAGAACTACATCAATAGATATTTTGATGTAGCTACAATAATGGGGGACACTGTAGTTAAGAGTTGTTTTTGACTTGCTCTCTCATTCACTTCTGAAATTCCTTCACAGCCAAGTTGTTTCCCCTTGAATGTTGCTAATTGAACATTAATTAGCAGGAATACAAAGAGACTCCCTAGCTTCTTCCACATAATAAATTCTTAGCTTTTTTCAGGCTTATAAGGTAACTTTGATGAGAACAAGGCCTGGAAGTTATAAAGTACGCATTTCAATTCCTTGTACACATTCCAGCTTCCAAATAACTAAAGATGAACTAACTCCACAACCGCAAGGGACTGAAAGTTTGGTTTTGAATAGTTCACATGAAAACTTCTTTGCTCTCCGTGGCCATGCTTCTCCATACTGCTGCCTGATTTCCACTTCTAAATTCACTTCAAACATTGCCTTAGTTAGCATAAATATACTGCATCCCCATTACAAAATGTGGAAATCTGCACAATTTCCCCCACTAATAGGGGATGTGAGCTGGGTTCAAACTGTTGTGAGATAAGTTAGTTTTACCCTACCGAAGATGCTTTGGTTGCAATAGTAGCCCATTACAAAATGGGGAAATAGGCAAACTCAGCCTTCACTAGGGAGAAAAGGCAAAACCTCTTGCACCTGCCTCCCCAAATCTGTAATGTGTCTTGCAAAAGGTGACTAAGGAAAGCATGGCTGTTTTCATGGAGAACTGTGCATTCATTAACCAGGTGTCATTTCCTCCACTGAAATTTATGGCACCCACAGGCTGTGACTTAGAGATGACTGTAACTTAAGAGTTGTTCCAAATTTTTTCCTCCAGTGCTCTAGGAATGAGCAGGAGAATCATAGTAAAAACTTGTATTGAAATATCAAAGTCTTCATCCATTAAGAGTAAAATTGCCAAACTGCATGTGCTTAGGCAACAATACAGTTTAAACCCAATTCCTCTGAAGCTTCTGAGGACACTGAGTCAGGGAGTTAACAGAAATTCTTTCAGATAAAGCCCATCGATGAAGAATTTCAGCTCAGAAACTAAGGTGTTTAACAATCCATGAGAAGTGAATAGTTACAAAGAGCTATGTGAGTGAGTGACAGCAGAAGCACCTGCTTCATGTGCTTAAAAAAAGTCTACATATAAAACTTAGGTATTTTGTCAGAAAATTTTAGACAAGCATTTGAGATCTTTTTAAGTAGCTTGAAGCCACGTACAAAACCATCAACTCAAAATTTGGATGAAAACTTAGGTTCCCCACAGATAATCACAGGAAAACATTACAAATCAGAACTATGCCTGAGACTAGGAAGAGTATGTGATTTTGAATCTGCCTCTATGATAGGATGGTGGAGGATGCATCACTTTTCTTCTGTAGGGTAGTAAATCTCTTTAAGACAAATTTTTGGCTAGTATTCCTTCCTCTGAGAACATGACCAAATGTTTTCGTATTCTGTAACAACACAACACAATAAACCATCTCTTTCTAAGCAGCAGTACGGGTTCTAAGTAGAAAGGACAGCCTGGTGTCTATAGATAAATGGAGGTATGTTAAAGCGGGGACCATGCTGGACAGCATTTAGGAGCATTTTGAAGGAAAGGCGTTTCGTGGCACTGCCTCTGGAGCATCGCTGACATCTAGCGGCTGCCACAGCCCAGAACACGCCAGTAGAGAGAGACAACGCACTCACAACGTAAACAACGTGAATTAGGGAGCTAAAATTAGAATGAGTCCACCAAAACAATACACTTCACTATTCTATACATTTAGCAGTACACGAGAGGACAAAAGAGACCGGATCCTTATCGACACACAACAGAAGGATTTACAGCATCCATACTGAGTTTGTAATTAAAAGCATGTACATCACCTAAGCTGGATCTGATGTTTTCTATGTAGTTATGAGTGTCTGCATACACTATGATCATTATAATGTAAGCTGTTCTTATTTTGGCTCTAGATTAAAAAACTGAAGTTGAATAATCAAAAGTAGTGTATTTGTCTGTGTACTTTGCTTATTTTTCTAGCTTGCTTATTCACCATTTCCTGATACATAACATTAAGTTCTGTAAAACTGGGACAGGACGGTAAGAATAAATTAAAGAACAAACTGAACTGCCACAATAATAAATTGAAGTGCAGGAACCGGTGTTGTTATTGTTAGAAAGTGTTACACTGTTTGCAAGAGTATGCATTAATATATCATAGTACACACTTTTGTCAAAGAAGATGACATGATCTTTTGTGTACATTGAAGAGGTAAATGAAAGGCAAATATGAGAGAGAGCATCAGTACTCACTGTGTAATTTGATCTGACAGCAGAAGTGGACAGAAAGAAAACAAAGGAAATAAACTTAGAAAAAGTTTAACAGAATGAAAGTAGAGCAAGAGAAGTACATATGATATACCTTGGAGCCAATCCACACCTTCTTGTAATCCTTCTCCTTTAAGAGCATCACTGGCACTGAAAGAAGCGAATCAAAAATGTTGTAAAAAAATGCCAGTTTTGGTAGAGTCATTGCAAAGTAGCATCAAGTACAGTTTACTTAAGTTTTCTTCACATGGAGAAGGCTGCTTCTCATGTCATACATTCTAGAGTATCTTCCCAATATGGAAACACCATTTCAAGATGTCATCTATTTTAACTCCAGTTTCAAGGCAATCATTCCTAGAACATGAGGGGTTCTTGAAGAGCTCCTATACAAGGTAGCCACATTGTTCTGTGGCACCTCCACTTAGGTAACTCCCTCCTCAGACTATGCTATAAAAGATGTTTACTACCCACAAAACCAGAGATGAAGCAGCACCTTTCCTCCTCCCACGCAGTTCCTATACACAGTGAGGATGCTGGAGTACTGCAGGAAGAAACTATAGTGCGTACACAGTTCATTGTGACAGCAACCCTTGGAGTGCCTGGTCGTATATATTAAGCTACACTGAGAACAGTGTAAATCTACCCTTTGAATCACAGGACTGTAACTGTTTAAAGGCCCCTCTTTCTTCAGCTTATGAGAACTAGCACAGCAGTGAATCTGGACTGTTACTGTGGTTAGCTATAAAATTATCTTCCAAGGAGCTTAGGAACTCATCAGTGTAATTTCTGAGACAAAATGCAGTCACCCCAAAACAACGCCCAGGTAATAAAGTTTAATATTAAAGGGCCTAAAATGAAAATTTTCAGCAGCATTTAAGATGCCAATTTCACTTTTATTTCTAGTATCTGACGACTTCAATAAGACAAAAATCTAACTTCTATAAAACACTTCTGATAAAAGAAGAGGTTTTTTCCTTCTGAACACTGATACAAAATCCTTCTATTTATATGAAAGCTTATATCCTTCAGAAAGACCAGACAATAGCTCATACAACTAAAAAGACCCTCAAACATTACATGGTACATAGAGTACGGTGTCCTGAATTCACATGAGAATAATTTACTAAATGGCCTTTCAACAGTAGCTTACTAAAGCATCTGCAGAGTGGAAAAAAACAACTCTAAAAGTTTTATTGTTGATATTTTGAAACCTGCAAAACAAACTAGCAGCAGCACTCTGATAACAATTCTTCTCAATTTCCCAGCAAAAAAATAATGGCAGCTATTCTTCTGAAAAGAACATTGCTTTGTGATTTCACTAGAGTCCTCCATTTCATTATTTGGATAACAGTTCTATTGTGAAAATTTTCAAGCCACAGTCTACATGAATGCATTGTGCCTTTAAAACAAGTTTCATAGCAAGTGTTGTAATATTACTAATGTTTCCACACATGGCAGCACAGCATTTTATCTTGTTGATTTAATTTATGTTAATCTGAGTGGCATGATAGAGATAAATTATGAATGTACAAAGTATATATCAATATTATTATTGAGACTAGAAAAAGGGGAAATTTACCAGATATGCCAGGGCTTGTCTTTAATGTTTTCTAATGACAGTAACTGAGAGACTTTCACAGATGATATTGCGTCCCTGAGGTCCATCTTGTTAGCAAAGAAGAGAATAGGCAGTCGACGGTGCTTAATATCTAGGCACAAGCAGAAATAGAACTATCATGACATTATGCAACACTTCTTAATCTCTGCAAGTAATAAGCTACAAACAATACAGGAAGATATTTTGCTCACCTGTAACTGCAATTCTCTGAAGGTTGTATCCTACCAAGACGCACACTGTTGGGTCACATGGCCTCTGATGCATGCTTCAAGAATGCTCACAAACTTTCTGGCAGGCTTTGGCATCTTCCACCCCCTCTCCCCCTACCTTATACATATATTTAAAGCTGTAGGTATAACTTGCTGGTGAAGCTGAGGAACAGGAGATCAAACAACTGCCTACAAACACTACACATCTCTACTTACTGAGGACTGGATATGTAAAATGAACAGAAAAATTGTTTGTGTTTATTCATAACCTCACAACAACAAGTTGCATAAGGATAGTCCAAATTATCCTTTAGCATCCTGCAAAGCATCCATGACTTCCTAAAATAGGAAAAAAATGCACATCTGGACATCCCTTATCCTACCTTCACTTGAACAAGAGCTTCTTTTCCAGAAGCTCTTCTCAGCTAGCAGTGAGAACCAAGTACACTGGCAATTTCTGGCATACTTACACATTCTAAAGCATAGGCCTTGCTGATTACCACAAAAGACTAGAGAGTCATTGGATGGAGACAAAGTATACTCTCTTCAACCTGACAGATGTAAAACTGCCAAAAAATTACCAGCACCAAGAATATCTGTAATAATTTTTCACATTATTTAAACAAAGGATGAATTACAGGATTAGAGACAATCTAGATTTGAGTCTATCAATCAGTTCTTGATAGGAAAAGAACTTAACCCCCCTCATGATGAAAATCGCTATACGGACTCTTTTTATAATAGTAAAAATAAAAGGTTATTTCACATAGAAAACAAGCTATGGATTTATTTAAACATGTCAGCTGCCCCTGCTGGGGGAGTGGGGAAAAACAAAGCAAAAAACCCAACAAACTGTCAATGCTGAAGTGGTTTGAACCTTCCTAATTATGCTCTTTTCAACCTCCCTACTGAACCTTTCCACAAAATCAGTGGAGATAACACTATCGAACCATACTCGGAGACCATGAGTGCTGACCAAAACACTGACAATTTTCACAACTATTTACCCTATATGGAGATATTTTTTCCTCTGATATCCTCTAACACAAATCAAAGGCCTCAAACTACAAGCACAGATTATCATTACATCTCTGTTTTGATTACATTGTTGAACAGCTTTTGCGTCTCCTGATTGAAACCTCTACAGTAATCTATAATATAATTAAATGAACCCTGGTACCCACAGGTTGCAGGTTATGGATAAATTAAAACCACAGAAATTAGTTCACATCACATATGCAAATAGCCAAGTTAATAAAAGAATTTTCAGTGTTTTTTTTAAAGCAATTAAAAAGGGGCACAACCGTCCTACAGAGACTCATAAATGTATGCTTAAAAATGTTTGCTAGATAAAGTGGTAGTTGCAGAAATTTACATTATTTCCTACCTTATGACATTGTTTCCTACTATGCAGTATTTCCCCCCCATGTTTTTTTACAGTTATTAATGGAAAGCTAATATTTTCTAGTTGCAAGTAGGTATAAGTTAACGCATTGAAAAAAAAAAATCCAGACACTGGATATGTCTGATGTGTAATTTCAAATTTACAGGAATTTCAGTTCATGTTAGAAGCATGTGCTGGAGGTCAAGTGACCCAAGAGTCACTATCTAAAACATGTAATCTACAGACTACCATCTTGCAAAACACTGAAGAATGAAACTTGATTAAAAAAAAAAAACATAACAGTGATCATTAAATAAGATGTTATTTGTGGAGTGCCTTGTCCACTTATGTAAGTGAAAATAATTTATATTTCTGTTTCACAGAACAGTCCCAGCTAGTACAACTTCTAACCCCATTAATGCTTCACCGTACACATTCCCTTTCACCTGACAACCTCAGGCAAAGTCTGCCAAAACAGAGAAAACTGTTTTACTGAAGGATTGCTAAGATTTTCAGAGACAGGAATCGATTAAAGGTCATTACCCTGTATCCATTTAAACCCTAAGTAAACAGGTACATTTAAATCACTCCAGGAGGTTTACAGAGTCAGAAGCATAGATGGGGAGAAAGTAGGGTACGCAGGAAAAGCAGAACAGTAATACAAGGAAAATATTGATATAGTAAAACAGTTACATATTGATTCAGTGAAAAGCTGCTTTTATCAAATATTACTACTAGAAGAACTTTTTATTCTCTCTGGTTCTCTTAGATATGACCTATCAAAATCTGATAAAACAGGAACACTGTTGCTGCATTTGAGCTGAGCTGCTCCGAGGCAGAAATGTGACGCCAGTCTACAAGAAAGGCCGG